>NC_089249.1:213944748-214249394 GCF_963930625.1 Muntiacus reevesi
TATGGAGTTATCATATAGTTGTTAACTCCCAAACCACAACCTACTCCTTCCCAAGCACCATCTCCCTGCCAGTAGGGTAGAGATGTTCTTCTTACTTTTTATATATTAATATATGTAATTTACTTATCCATCCAAAGTTGACTTTTATGTTTATTTTGATACAAGTTGATCAACAATGTAATGTTCAGAGTTGGACTAAAGATGATGTCTTTATTCCACTCAGGATTCTTGGAAATGGATCTAGCTATTTGGTCAACATTAAGGAATCTCTTTCAGTAGAAAATCTTTTATTTCCATAGAATAAGATGTAGTTTCTGCTCTCAAGGAACTTCTGGCTTAGTGGTTATCAAAGTCTTAATGGAATCATCAGCATTAGCATCACTTGGAAAACTATTGGAAATGCAAATTCTGGGACCCCACCTTAGCCTTACTCAATCAGAAATTTTAAGGGTGTATCCCAAGAATGTGTGTTTATACAAACCTTCCAGGTGATTCTGCCTTATGCTGAAGTTTGAAAAATACTGCTCTAGTCTAAGAGATGGGGTGCCCTGGTGGCTCAGAGATAAAGAATCCACCTGCAATGCAGGAAAAGTGGGTTCAATCCCTGGGTTGGGAGGATACCCTGGAGAAGGAAATGGCAACTCCCTCCAGTTCTTGCCTGTGAAATCCCATGGCAAGAGGGGCCTGGTGGGCTACAGTCCATGATGTGACAAAAGAGTAGGACAGGACTTAGTAACTAAACAACAACAAGTCTAAGAGATACTATTATGTTAATATGCAAATTGTATGTTAGTTTGCAAGCAGTCTAAATCCCTTAGTGTAATTTCACTAATCAGCCTAACTAAATTGCCTCCAATTATTTCATTCATTCAAAATACAAATCTGAGTGAATTCCTTTGTTCTTTTCTTGGATCATTTGTGAAAAATATAAAAGTGCAAAAGAAGAAAATTGAAGGAGAAGAAGCATAACATAGTTTTTCCTCAAAAATATTTAAAGTGTATTTCCTTCTAAGTCCTTGATTATAAGTTTTCCTCTCTGAATTGCATTGTTAAAATAAGGGACAGAATGATTACTATATTCATTTTCTTGAACTATTGGAAAAAAGTGAAGTGACTCATAACACAGATGTCAGAGATGAAGGATCTGGGACCTCATATATCATCCAGCCTGTTGACTTGCTTGAACAAAATTGTTTCTTTCAGTGTATTTTCTGGTGTTTTGCTGAGCCCAATTTTTTCAACTGGATAACATATTTGGTTGTATATGAAGCAGACTTTTATACAAAGTCTATCTTCTGTATATATAGATTCAACCTGGCATTTTTCTGTTTAAAACAGAATTGGATGGATTGATGGATCATAAGTACTTGATCTGTTGTGCTTATAGGGATATTTGACTGTTTCACTCCCCATGGCACAACTTGATTCCGTCCTATCCCAGTGATCTTCTCAAAACGAGTTTCTCAGGTTGGTCTTCCTGACATATTCTTCAGTACTTTTTTTTAGGTATCTAGCTTAAGCAAAACATGCAAGTAGAGGAGCTGAGGATATAAAATGTGTCAGAGTATTTGCATCATTGAGATAAAAGAAAACCAAATGAAAGAAGAACAAAGTAAAATGCCACTTTAATGGAATTTGACAGAATATTGAATTGCTCTGGAAAACTTTAAGTAGGTACTAAGTGCTTATGAAAACTATTCTTTTAACACTGTGAGCAGATCTGCAGTTCAAGTGTACATGCGCCTTCCTTCTTCACCCGCCCCTCTCTCTCTCTCCCCTTGCCAGTGCCTGTCCTGTATTTCTCCCCCTTCCTTCCTTTCTTCTTTCCCTCCTTCCCTTCCCTCCCTCTCCCTCTTCTTTTTTGGTCATCATTTATTTCACAAACATTTATTAACTAACCTATAAGTCATATCAAACACCCTCTTTCAACAACACAAGGGGTGACTCTACACATGGACATCACCAGATGGTCAATACCAAATTCAGATTGATTATATTCTTTGCAGCTGAAGATGGAGAAGCTCAATACAGTCAGCAAAAACAAGACCAGGAGCTGAGTGTGGCTCAGATCATGAACTCCTTATTGCCAAATTCAGACATAAATTGAAGAACAGAGAGAAAACCACAAAACCATTCAGGTGTGACCTGAATAAAATCTCTACGATTAAACAATGGAAGTAACAAACTGATCAAGGGATTAGATTTGACAGAATGTCTGAAAAACTATGGATGGAGGTTCATGACATTATACAGGAGGAAGGAATCAAGACTCTCACCCCGAAAAAGAAATGCAAAAAGGCAACATGGTTGTCTGAGGATAACCTTACAAATAGCTGAGAAAGGAAGAGAAACTAAAGGCAAGTGAGAAAAAGAAAGATATACCCATCTGAATACAGATTTCTAAAGAATAGTAAGGAGAAATAAGGAAGTTTCCTCAGTTATCAATGCAGAGAAATAGAGGAAAACAATAGAATGAGAAAGACTAGAGATCTCTTCAAGAAAGTTAGAGATACCAAGGGAACTTTTCACACAAAGATGGGCAAAGTAATGGGCAGAAATAGTATGGCTCTAAAAAAAACCAGAAGATATTAAGAAGAACAAGAATACACAGAACTATGCAAAAAAGATCTTAATTACCAAGATAACCATGATGGTGTGATCACACAGCTAGAGCCAAACACCTGGAGTGCAAAGTCAATTAGGCCTTAGGTAACATCACTAGAACAAAGCTAGTGGAGGTGATGGAATTCCAGTTGAGCTATTTAAAATCCTAAAAGATGATGCACTGAAAGTGCTGCACCCAATATGCTAGCAAATTTGGAAAACTCAGCAGGGGCCACAGGACTGAAAAAGGTCAGTTTTCATTCCAATCTCAAAGAAAGGCGATGACAAAGAATGTTCAAACTACCTCACAATTGCACTCATCTCACATGCTGGCAAAGTAATGCTCAAAATTCTCCAAGCCAGGCTTCAACAGTCCAAGAATTGAGAACTTCCAGATATTCAATCTTGATTTAGAGAAGACAGAGGAACCAGAGATCAAATTGCCATTATCTGTTGGATCATCACAAAAACAAGAGAGTTCCGGAAAAACACCTACTTCTATTTTATTGACTACATCAATGCCTTTGACTGTGTGGATCACAACAAACAGTAGACAATTCTTAAAGAGAGGGAATACCAGACCACCTTACCTGCTTCCTGAGAAGCCTGTTGTAGGTAAAGATGCAGCAGCTAGAACCAGACATGGAACAACAGACTGGTTCCAAAGTGGGAAAAGAGTACTTCAAGAGTGTGTATTTTCACCCTTCTTATTTAACTTCAATGCAGAATACATCATGTGAATTACTGGGCTGGATGAAGAACAAGCTGGAATCAAGATTCCAGGGGAGAAATATCAATAACCTCAGATATGCAAGTAAAACCACCATTATGGCAGAAGATGAAGAGAAACTAAAGAGCCTCTTGATGAAAGTGAAAGAGGAGGGTGAAAAAGCTGGCTTAAAACTCAACATTCAAAAAAGGAAGATCATGGCTCTGATGTCATCATTTCATTGTGAATAGATGGAAAGATAATGGAGACAGTGAGACAGTTAATTTTCTTGGCTCCCAAATCACTGCAGATGGTGACTGCAGCCATGAAATTAAAACATGCTTGCTCCCTGAAAGAAAAGCTATGGTCAATCTAGACAGTATATTAAGAAGCAGAGAATTATTTTGCTGAAAAGGTCTGTTTAGTCAAAGCTATGTTTTTTTCAGTAGCCATATATGGATTGAGAGTTGGACCATAAAGAAAGCTGAGTGCCAAAGAATCAATGCTTTTGAACTGTGGCGTTGGAGAGGAATCTTGAGCGTCCCTTGGACTACAAGGAGATCAAATCAGTCAATCCTAAAGGGTATCAGTCCTTAATAGTCATTGGAAAGACTGATGCTAAATCTGAAGCTCCAAAACTTTCGCCATCTGATATGAAAAGTTGATTCATTGGAAAAGACCGTGATTCTGGGAAAGACTGAAGAAAGGAGGAGACGGAGATGATGCAAGATGAGATGGTTCGATGGTGTCACCCACTCGATGTACATTAGTTTGAGCAAGTTCTGGGGGTTGATGATGGCCAGGGAAGCCTGGCGTGCTACAATCCATAGGTCACAAAGAGTTGGACCTGAATGAGTGCAAGGACAGAACTGAAATGAAACCTGTATGTAAAAAAGGGTTTTCGGAGAAGGAAATGACAACCAATTCCATATTCTTCCCAAGGACAGAGGAGCCTGGCAGGCTATGGTCCATGGAGTAGCAAAGAGTCAGATTTGTCTGAGTGACTAAACAACAACAACAAAGGGCTTTATCAGCTGTGTGCATTTAGATGGCACTGAACATTGCTATACTATAACTTCCTTTTCTGTAAAAAAACAGTAGCAACTTCCTAGAATTGTTAAATGACACCCTGCATGTGAAAATGTTTATAAACTACCTCAACACATGGTAAAATTTGGGCATCATCCCTCATTTTAAACATCAAAATATCATTGTTTAATAAGAATGATGATATTCCTACTTGAGATCTAATTAACAGTCTGCAGTAAGTCTCCTACACATCCTAACTGTTGCATCTTTTGAAAATACATAGCTGTGGAGAAATATGTGTCTGTTTCTGTGCACACATGCATGGATGCCTGCTTGCCTGTTTTAGGAAGATTTGGAATACCCTAATGCTAAGCAAAGCTCTAGGGAATCACTTATTGAAGTTGGTTTAGTGGGTAACCATGCATTTCTAAATTCTTGAAAACAATAGATTTGATGCATAAAGAAAATGTGCACATCAGATTGCCATATTTAGTGAATTTAGAAAGTCAGGGCTTCAATTTAAATCGTACACAGGAGAAATTTTTAAAAATATATCCTACTTTCTTGTTTTAAGAAATAGCTCTTAGAATTGAACAAGTATATGGTGTGACTTGATTACACATGTTTTTGAGCTTTTGGTTTTTATATTCAATGTACTTGAAATATCATGACTATAATTTAAATCTTGTTAATACTATTTTTAAAATTCAGTAATAAAACATTTGAAAGACTTTTGCTTTGAAATGAGAATTATGTTTGTTCTCAGTGTTAGTAGTATAGACTATCACTCATCCATTAATAATTATCAATCTTTTTTGGTGCATCACTAATATTTGCTGGTGAAAGGCTAATCTGAGCATATCTGGAAACAGAATGACCCAGTTGGTCAATATCCTTCCTTGGGAAAGTAACTTGAAGCCCTCCCTCACTTTTAGAAAATTTTTGAATAATCATTTGATTGGGGGATACCTGGCGACTAATTACTGTCAGGCTAACCACAACAAAAATTCTTTTTTTTTTTTTTTTCTGCTACTATTATTGACCTGAAACTGAAAATCACTCAGTCGTGTCTGACACTTTGCAACTCCATGGACTATATCATGGAATTCTGTAGGCCAGAATATTGGAGTAGGTAGCCTTTCTCTTCTCCAGGGGATCTTCCCAACCCAGGGATCAAACTCAGGTCTCCCGCAGTGCAGGCAGATTTTTTCACAGCTGAGCCACAAGGGAAGCGCATGTTAATATAACTGAATGTGTTTGTGTTTGTTACTTGAGCAAATCAAACATGATTTTCTAGATCTTGTGCTCAGTTGTGTCCAGTTCTTTGTGGCTCCATGGACTGTAGCCCACCAGGCTCCTCCACCCATGGGATTTTTCTAGGCAAGAGTACTGAAGTGGGGTGCCATTTCCTACTTCAGGGAATCTTCCTGACCAAGGGATCAAACCAGCATTTCCAGTGTCTCCTACATTGGCAGGCAGATTTTTTTTTTTTTTCACCACTAGCACCATCTAGGAAGCCCAGATTCTAAACTTGGGGATCTGGCAAAGGGACGGAGAACCCCCAGAGAATTTGAATTTGGAAGCCAGTGGGATTTGATTATAGAATTTACACAGAATTGGGGAAACAGACTCTTGGAGGGCACAAACAAAACCTTGTGTGCACCAGGTCCCAGGAGAAAGGAGCAGTGACCCCACAAGAGACAGGCCCAGGCTTGCCTGTGAGTGTCCAGGAGTCTCCTGAGGAGGCATGGGTCAGCGGAGGCCTGGTGTAGGGTCAGGGGCACTGAGGGCAGCAGTGTGTGCATGGGACCTTTTGAAGGAGATCACTATTATCTTCATTACCTCCATCATAGTTTGGTCTCAGGTCAAACAACAGGGAGGGAACACAGCCCCACCCATCAACAGCAAACTAGTTTAAAGATTTACTGAGCATGGCCCTGCCCATCAGAACAAGACCCTGTTTCCCCCACAGTCAGTCTCTCCCTTCATATAGCTTCCATCAACCTCTTGTCCTTATCCGTCAGAGGGCTGACAGAATGAAAACCACAATCACAGAAAAATAATCAAACTGATCATATGGGCCACAGCTTTATCTAACTCAATGAAACTATGAGCATTGCCATGTAGGGTCACCTAAGACACACAGGCCATGGTGAAGAGTTCTGACAAAACGTGGCCCACTGAACATGGGAATGGCAAACCACTTCAGTATTTTAGCCGTATGAATGGTAGGAAAAGGCAAAAAGATAGAACACTGAAAGATGAACTCTTCAGGTCAGTAGGTGCCCAATATGCAACTGGAGATAGTTGGAAAAATAACACGAGAAAAATGAAGAGACAGAGCTAAAGCGAAAACAATGCCCAGTTGTGGATGTGACTGGTGACGGAAGTAAAGTCCAATGCTGTAAAGAGCAATATCACATAGGAACCTGGAATGTTAGGTCCATGAGTCAAGGTAAAATGGAAGTGGTCAAACAGGAGATGGCAAGAGTAAACATCGACATTTTAGGAACAGTGAACTAAAATGGACTGGATTGGTGACTTTAATTCAGATGCCCATTATATATATTGTGGGCAAGAATCCCTTAGAAGAAATAGAGTAGCCCTCATAGTCAACAAAAGAGGCAGAAAGCAGTATTTGGGTGCAATCTCATGAATGACAGAATGATCACTGTTCATTTCCAAGGCAAACCATTCAATATCATAGTAATCCAAGTCTAGGCCCCAACCAGTAATGCTGAAGAAATGAAATTGAATGGTTCTATGGAGACCTACAAGGCCTAGAACTAATACCTAAAAAAGATGACCTTTTCTTCATAGGGGACAGGAATGCAAAAGTAGGAAATCAAGAGACATCTGGAGTAACAGGCAAATTTAGCCTTGGAGTACAAAATGAAGCAGAGAAAAGGTTAAGACAGTTTTGCCAAGAGAACATAATAGTCATAGCAAACAGCCTCTTCCAATAATACATGAGACGACTCTAAACATGGACATCACCAGATGGTCAATACTGAAATCAGATTATATTATTTGCAGCCAATGATGGAGAAACTCTATACAGTCAGCAAAAAAAAATACCAGGAGCTGACTGATGCTCAGATCATGAACTTCTTATTGCCAAATTCAGACTTAAAATGAAGAAAGTAGGGAAAACCACAAGATCATTCAGGTATGATCTAAATCAAATCAATTATGATCATACAGTGGAAGTGATAAGTAGATTCAAGGGATTAGATCTAATAGACAGAGTGCCTGAAGATCTATGGAAAGAGGGTTGTGACATTGTATAGGAGGCCATGTTCAAGACTATCCCTAAGAAACAGAAAAGCAAAAAGGCAAAATAGTTTTCTGAGGAGGCCATACAAATTGCTGAGAAAAGAAGAGAAGTGAAAGGCAAAAGAGAAAAGGAAAGATATATCCATTGAATACAGAGTTCCAAAGAAGATCAAGGAGAGATAAGAAAGACTTCCTTAGTGATCAGTGCAAAGAAATAGAGAAAACAATAAAATGGGAAAGACTAGAGGTCTCTTCAAGAAAATTAGAGATACAAAGGGAATATTTCATGGAATGATGGGTATAATAAAGGGCAGAAACAGTATGGAACAAACAGAAGCAGAAGATATTAAGAAGGACTGGCAAGAATACACAGAAGAACTATACAAAAAAGATCTTCATAACCCAGATAACCATGATAGTGTGATCACTCACCTAGAGTCAAACATCCTGGAGTGTGAAGTCAAGTGGGCCTTAGGAAGCATCACTATCAACAAAGCTAGTGCAAGTGATGGATTTCCAGTTGAGCTATTTCAAATCCTAGAAAATGATGCTGTGAAAGTGCTGCACTCAATATGCTAGTAAATTTGGAAAACTCATCAGTGGCCACAGGACTGAAAAAGGTCAGTTTTCATTTCAATCCCAAAGAAAGGCAATGCCAAAGAATGTTTGAACTACCACAAAATTGAATTCATGCCACATGCTAGCAAAGTAACGGCCAAAATTCTCCAAGCCAGACTTCAACCGTACATGAACCAAGAATTTCCAGACATTCAATCTTGATTTAGAAAAGACAGAGGAACCAGAGATCAAATTGCCAACATCTGTTGGATCATTGAAAAAGCAAGGGAGATCCAGAAAATCATCTACTTCTGATTTATTGACTATACCAAAGTCTTTGAGAATGTGGGTCACCACAAATTGTAGAAAATTCTTGATATGGGAATGCCAGACTGCCTTACCTGCCTCCTGAGACCCATTGTAGGTCAAGAAGCAAGAGAAATGGACATGGAACAACAAACTGGTTCCAAATTGGGGAAAGAGTCTTCAAGACTGTATAATGTCACCATGCTTATTTAACTTCAATGCAGAGTATATCATGTGAAGTGCTGTACTGGATGAAGCACAAGCTGGAATCAAGGTTGCCAGGAGAAGTATCAATAGCCTCAGATATGCAAATGAAACCACCCTTATGGCAGAAAGTGAAGAGGAACTAAAGAGCCTCTTGATGAAAGTGAAGAGGAACTAAAGAGCCTCTTGATGAAAGTGAAAGAGGAGAGTGAAAAAACTTTCTTAAAACTCAACATTCAGAAAATTAAGATCATGGCATATGGTCCCATCACTTCATGGCAAATAGATGGGGAAACAATGGAAACAGTATCAGACTTTATTTTCTTGGCTCCAAAATCACTGCAGATGGTGACTGCAGGCATGAAATTAAAAGACACTTGCTCCTTAGAAGAAAAACTATGACCGACCTAGACAGCATATTGAAAAGCAGAGAATTACTTTGCTGACAAAGGTCTGTCTAGTCAATGCTATGGTTTTTCTAGTGGTCATGTATGAATGTGAGAAATTTACTATGAAGAAAGATGAGTACCAAAGAATAGATGCTTTTGAACTGTGGTGCTGGAGAAGACTTTTGAGAGTCCCTTGGATTGCAAGGCAGTCCAACCAGTCAAATCTAAAGGCCAACAGTCCTGAATGTTCATTGGTAGGACTGATGCTGAAACTGAAACTCCAGTACTCTGGCCACCTGACACTAAGAACTGACACATTGGGAAAGTCCCTGATGCTGGGACAGATTGAAGGCAAGAGGAGAAGGGGTCGATAGAGGATGAGATGGTTGGATGATATTTCTGACTCACTGGACATTTGTTTGAGCAAGCTCCGGGAATTGATGATGGGCACAGGAAAGCCTGGCATGCTGCAGTCCATGGGTTCGCAAAGTATTGGACATAACTGAGTGAACTCATTATAAACCCATTCATTCCAATTTCATTCAACCTAGTTCTTAACAAAGCATAATAACTAAGCACAACTTAGTACTTTGACAAAACATTCAGTCAAAATACCACCCGCTGGTCTTAGATCTCACCTTCTTATCCAGGTTTCTACCTGCCTTCTGCTTTTTCCTCTTTAAAAAATAAAAAGGTTTGCCTCCAGAACTGCTATCCCTGCTTTAGAAGCTCGGAAATACATTCTTTCTTAGTTTAATGATATAAAGAACTAGAGAAGGAACTAGATAATAGCTGAAGGGAAGAGAGTGGTATTTATAAATGAAGGTATCAGTGTGCTGGTAAAATAAAAAGAATACTAAAATTGTGTTAAACAATTATTCCTTAAAATATTTACAAAAGGAGAACATATTCAGATTTCAGTGGTACCAAAATGTGAAATGACTTATATCTACTGATCCCCAAACTGAAGATGCTATGTAAAAAATCATTGCTAGAGAATTCTATAACCATATTTATTGTATTTGTACACTATCTAATCCAGCATGTTTCATTGATTTCAATATGGTTAGTCATTCACTTTTCAGAATGTGACTAAGACAAAGAAACACATAATTATATCCTTAAGAAATCTTTCTCTATAATATTCTCCCCATGATGCAAACTACATATTTATACAACCTTGATCTCTCTGAGACTTGGTCACAAACTGATAACAAAGTGTGTGTGTGTGTGTGTGTGTGAGAGAGAGAGAGAGAGAGAGAGAAAGAGAGAGAGAAAGACAGAGAAAAAAAGCGAAAAGGGAGAGTGTTTGTATAGGTATATCACGATCCAAAAGGATGATTAAATGAATGTAAAAGTTGATTAAATAGAGATTAAAATAGTTAAGATTTAACATACATATAAAATTATGTAGAATGCAAATATATGCATTTATGCTTGTATATTTTTCCACATTTAGTTTCAATTTTTTTTTCAGGTAGAATGGTATACAAAAAAGATTCTAAGGCTTTACTCCTTTTTCAGCATTTTATTAACAAGTAAAAGCTACACAGGTAGGTTTATTTTTATTGAATGTGTAGATTTTTCACTAAATAGAGTAAAAGGACTAAAGATGGAAAACTTACTTCTGTTTTCTGAAGTAAACATTTTATTGATATATAAATCTTTAGAAAAATGCCCAAACCACAGTGTAGAGCCCAGATTTTTTACAAAGTAAACATAATCTTGTAAAGAGTTCTCTAGGAAGAAATAGCACATTACTCTCACCACTCAAGCCCCTCCCATGCCTCAACCCAGGCTCATGACCCGTCCCCCTGAGGTCTGCCAGGACCAAAGAAACCGCGATTCTGACTTGCAGCACTAGACCTGTTTCTGTTTTTGAAATCCATATATCCATAAATCAAAGTATGTAATTTGGCCTTTATATTTTAACATTATGTTTGTGAGAGTCATTCAGGCTGCTGCTTTAGTAATAATTTGTTCACTGATTTTCATTTTTTTGTATTTCACCATGTGAACACATGTATCAGAAATTATTTATACAATCTCCTGGTAAGAGCCTTTACATGTTCCCAGTTTGGGGTGGTTGTTAATGTTATTACTAATGCTGTTATAAACATTATTTTACATACCTTTCGTGGTTTTTGTTATGTGTTTTCCAAAAATGAAATTTGTGTATCATATGATATACCTGTGTTGGATATACCAGCTTCTAACAATTATGTAGCATACGCACATTTTTCTGAGTGTGATAAACTGTTTTAGAAGCAAAAGAACATAGGACTTTATGTATTATATCCTGTTCTTATGAGAACAGTGTCTCTGTGGTGAATTTTCCATGAAAAAGATAGCTTCTGCCATTGGGTAAACTGCCACTTCCCTCAGAAAGTAAATTGACTTTTTCTTTTTTTTTCTTTTTTTAGCAACAACTATGTAGTAAATTCAGTATGTATTTTCCTCTGTGAAATATTAACAAATGTTCCTGGCATATAAAACAGTGAGTAGTAAACAGTGAGTATTCATTAAAAATGTGTTCTTCAACAAAGAAGATATACAGATGGCAAATAAGCATATGAAAAGATGTTCAATATCATATGTCATTAGGGAATTGCAAATTAAAACAACAGTGAGATACTACTACACATTAGTAGAATGGCTAAAATTCAAAACATCAATAGCACCAAATGCTGGCAATGACGCAGAGTAATAGAAACTTTCATCTATTACTGGTGGGAATGCAAAATGGTACAGCCACTTTGGAAGACAGTTTGGGAGTTTCTTGCAAATGAAATATTCTCTTGCCTTATGATCCAACAACCATGCTCCTTGGCATTTACCTAAATGGTTTGAAAACATATGTCCACACAAAACCCTGCGCATGAATGTTTATAGTAGGTTTATTTACTACTGCCAAAATTTGGTAGCCAGTGAGATGTCCCTCACTAGATTAATGGATAAACAAACTATTCTGCATCCAGACTGTGGAATATTATACAGCAATAAAAAGAAACAAGATGTTAAGCAATGAAAAACATGGCAGAACTTGACATACAACTCAGTTTAAAAAAAATCAAAAAATGGGCAGAACACCTAAATAGACATTTTTCTAAAGAAGACTTACAGATAGCCAACAGGCACATGAAATGATGCTCAACAGTGCTAATTGTTAGAGAAATGCAAATCAAATCACTTCACACCTGTCAGATGGTTATTGTCAAAAAGTCCAGAAATAGCACATGTTGGAGGGGATGCAGAGAAAAGGGAACCCTTGTGCACTGTTGGTGGGAATGTAAAGTTGTGTAGCCATTATGAATAACACTATGGAGATTCCTCAAAATGTTAAAAATAGAGTTGGCCTATCATCCTGAAATCCCACTTCTGGGCATATATCTGAAGAAAACTATAATTCAGAAAGGTAACTGTATCACAATGTTCATTGCAACGCTGTTTACAGTGGCCAGGACATGAAAGCAACTTAAATGTCCATTGACAGATGCGTGCATAAAGAAGATGTGGTGTGTGTGTATACACACACACATATACATGCACACACACATACACGCATATACAATGGAATATTACACATCCATAAAAAAGAATGTGATAATGTCATTTGTAGCGACATGGATGAACCTAGAAAGTATCACACTAAGTGAAGTAAGCTAGACAGAGAAATGCAAATATCATATGATATTGCTTATATATGGACTCTAAAAAATAATACAAGGGAATGTATATGCAAGATAGAAACTGACTCACAGATATAGAAAGTAAAGTAGTGGTTATCAAAGGGGCAGGGAAGGGGCAAAAAATAGGGGTATGGGATTAAGAGATAATAACTATTATGTACAAATGAGACAAGTAAAAAGGATATATAACACAGGGAATTATAGCTATTATCTATAATTTAATGGAGTATAATCTATAAAAAGAGTGAATCACTACGTTACACACCCAAAACTATTATAATATTGTAAATCAACTATCAGTTCAGTTCAGCTCAGCCGCTCAGTCATGTCTGACTCGTTGCGACTCCATGCACTGCAGTATACCAGGCTTCCCTGTCCATCACCAACTCCCAGAGCCTGCTCAAACTCATGTCCATCGAGTCAATAATGCCACCCAACCATTTCATCCTCTGTTGTCCCCTTCTTCTCCTGCCTTCAATTTTTCCCAGCATCAGGGTCTTTTCAAATGAGTCAGGTCAAACAATAGGAAGGGAACACAGCCCCACCCATCAACAGAAATCAACTATACTTTCATTAAAAAAAGACATCGAGGAACTTTAAAGGCATATTGCTAAATCGAAGAAACTGACATGAAAAGACAACATCCTATGTGATTCCAAATATGAAATTGTGGAAAAATTCAGTAAAAGGATCAGTGGTAGCCAGGGTTTCAGTGGAAAGGAGGGATAGACAATGAATAGATAGAGAACTGGGAATTTTTAGGGCAACAAAACTCTTTTGTATGATATCGTAAAGATATACTAACATTATATATTTGTTAAAACCCATAGAAAAAATCCACAACAGATAATGAACCCTAATGTAAACTGTGGACATTAGTTAAATATAATGTGTCTATGTACTTTCATCAATCATAACTAATTAATACACAAATACACCATGGAAATAATAGAGGAAACTCTATTGGGGTCAAGAAGGAGGTATACGAAAACTATGTGCATTTTCCAATCATTTTTTTTCTGGAAACTTAAGCTGTAATTAATATATCTGTTAATTTAAAAACTGTAATCCTAATGAAGGCCTCAATATTTCCTGAGCCAAGAAGAAGTAGAAGTGGCTTTTTTAACCTTTATGTACAGAATTCTGCTTATCACCTATCCCCTGAATTCACTTTTAAATGAAGGAAGTTTGAGTTATTTCAAATGTAAGACAAAAAAGCTGTATATCTCTTTGGGATAGTATGATTATGGAATTTAAAGAAAAAAATTCTTATAATGTTTGAATGAATAACAATTATCATCCAGAGTTTAATTTTTTTAAAGTCCATTTACATGGAAAATGAATCATAATAAGATGTCAAGCCCCAGGGAATATAATAAATTGTTACCATCTCTATGCTTTTGGGTGTTTTTTCATGCTCCACTGCTTTCTACCTAGAAAAATTGTTGGAAATGTTTCTCATATTTTAGAGAAAGTACATTTAAAAAATTGAACTCCAAACTCTACCAGAATATCAGAAATTTCCAACTGTTCAACATCTTCCACTTGATATGTAATTTTAGGCCCCATGTGTACACTGGAATAAAAAACAAACAAAAGTGGAGAGAAGAAGGTTCATAATCAACCTAATTTTTTAATGCATCTGGTTTTAAATATTTTTTCTGCTTACATTCTGAAAGAACTAAGAATGTCTATACCATTTCATTGATGTGTATGTCAAAGACACAAGTGGCTTTTTAACCATGTAACCTCAGAAAATGAGCACTCATTGGTAAAAATCAAGTAGATGTGGTTTCATGAAAATGTGACTGGTAAGATATAGAATACAGAGAAAAATGTTCTTTATGCAATTTTGCTATAATGAGAATCTTAAAAGTGGGGCTGCTAAAGGGTAATGGAAGGTCTAAGAAAGGGTGTCCTAAGATGGGAGAAATTAGAGCATGCTAGTATGCTAATAGAAATGATACAGCAGAGAGGGAAAATGCACCGTGAGAGACAGGGGCAGGGTTTGTGGAGAGATATCCTTGAGTAGGTGAGAGGGAATGAAATTCATGGGCATGAGTCTCAGGATTGGCCTCAGATGTCAGCATGGACAATTGATTGAAAGTAATAGAGGAGAGAACATGGAATGTGTGGCTGCATAGGCAGGAAGGTGGGGAGAGAAACCAGTAGGAACCTGTGGATGTTCTCTAATTGCAGCTCAGAAAAATAGGAAACTCAGAAATCCATTAAATTATGATGACAAAGGACTAGGAGTTGGAAATTTGCAAAGAGAGGAAAATTTAGAAAGATTGCCATAAGCATGGGCATGTAAATGGGGAAAATATAGCAAGAAATACATCCTGTTGTGCATATTATTGGATTTATACAGCTAATCATAGCCTAAATACTTTGTTTTGAATTCTAAGAAATAATTCTATTAACTCATCGGTACTGAGGCTGAATATACACATAGACCATAGTGAGACCACATATGACAATAGATTTCTGATCCACGGTTTCTTCAGTAATTGATCAGGGAATTAAGCAACCATCTCTGCAGAGTGGTTAGGATATGATGAGTGAATGCCACCTTCCCACATGTTTTGTTCCCAACTTCAACTCAAGCAAAGAGGAAAAGCCAAACACACTTCACAAACCAATCACAATAGATGCCCTACTCTAGTTAGCCAGTCTCCAGCTTCTCTTTCTTTCTTTCTTTCTTTTTTTTTTAAACTATAAAAGCTTTCCTTCAACCCTTCCTGGCTTGGTTATTGTTGTTCAGTTGCTAACTCATGTCCAACTCTTTGCAACCTCCTGGACTATAGCAGGGAGAAGAAGACTATGTCTTCTACTATCTCCTGAAGTGTGGTCAAATTCATGTCCACTGAGTTCATGACGCTATCTAACTATTTCATCTTCTTCCTCCTTATCCTATTGCCTTCAGTTTTTCCCAGCATCAGGGTGTTTTTCAATGAGTCTGCTCTTTGCATTAGGTGGCCAAAGTATTGGAGCTTTAGTTTCAGCATCAGTCCTTCCAATGAATATTCAGGATTGATTTCCTTTAGGATTGACTGGTTTGATCTTCTCCAGGACCACAATTTGAAACCATAAATTCTTTGGCACTCAGCCTTCTTTACAGTCCAACTCTCACATCTGTACATGACTACTGGAAAAGTGGTAGCTTTGACTACATGGACCTTTGTTGGTCAAGTGATGCCTCTGCTTTTTATACACTGTTTAGGATTGTGATATCTTTCCTTCCAAGGAACAAGTGTCTTTTAATTTCATGGCTGCAGTAACTCTCTACAATGATTTTAGAGCCCAAGAAAATAAAATCTGTCATGTTTCCATTTTCCCCCTTCTATTTGCTGTGAAATAATGAGACCAGATGTCATAATCTTAATTTTTTGAATGTTGAGTTTTAAGCCAGTGTTTTTGCTCTCCTCTTTCACCCTCATCAAGAGGCTCTTTAGTTTCTCTTCACTTTCTGCCATTAAAATGTTATCATCTGCATATCTGAGTTTGTTGATATTCCTCCTGGCATTCTTGATTCCAGCATGTGATTCATCCAGCCTGGCATTTTGCATGATATACTCTGCATATAAATTAGATAAGCAAGGTGACAATAGAGTCTCTTCCAAATGCAAGAGATGTTGGCTTACTTCCACTCTATGATCTTTATACATGCTCTGAATCAATACTCTGTTTGTTCTCATTTGGGTAGTCTTCATTTATTTCCACAGTAACATTTAAGCCATATTGTATAAATACTGCATTTCAAAAGCTATATGCAATCAATTTATCAGAAAAAAAGACAAACTGCTTGATATTCTAATAGTAATGAAACTGATAAACTTGTTGATTATTTACATTTTTCAGTTAATTGTGGAAGAGAACATGGTATAGAGGCAAGAGGGTGGACTTTGAAATGGACATACATGGACTCAAATCTTTGTTTTTCCATGTATTAGCAGAATGACTTTGATAAAGTTACTTACTTTCTGAATGCTATAGGTTTCTCATCAGTAAAATATGGTAATAATGTCTGTCTGAGGACTTGTCAAGAAAATATATAAAGTATACATAATTCTTGGAATATAGTGGATTTACAAAGGTATTCTCTTTTTGCAATCCTCCCCCCTCTACTTTCCCCTATTCAGTTATATTAACAGTGCATTTTTGTATAAGTAGCCTAAAAATAACATTAAAAAAGTACTTATTTTCTGTTCCCAGTAATCTTAAAATAGTAATCACCACTGGAACAAATCTGATGATAAAAAGGATAGTGTGTGTGTACATATCTACTAACCCCTGGTTATCTGATTTGTTTTTCAGTTAAAAGATTTACATGCTTGCAAAAGTTGAAACATTTATTTATTTATGGCTGCACTGGTTCTTTGATGCTATATGCAGGCTTTCTCTAGTTGTGGTGAGTGGGTCACCTCTCCAGGTGTGCACGGGCTTCTCGTTGTGGTAGCTTCCCCTGTTGAGGAGCGCAGGCTCCAGGGCATGCTGGCTTCAGTAGTTGTGGCACAGGGGGGCTTTGTTGCCCAGATCAGGGATCAAACCCTGTGCCCTGCGTTGGCAGGAAGACTCTTAACTGCTGAACCACAAGGGAAGTCCCGCACTTGCTTTTTAACAGAGCTAAATTTCTGTCCTCAATTACGAGGAAGAGGAGAGTGCCTCGTCTTATTTATTTTATAGGCTCAGTATTTGAAGTTCCTGACACAAAGTGAGTTCCAGGTATTTTGGAAGAAAACCGATGTAGGGGGATAGCTCACCTTTCCCCCATAATCCACTGGGAATCTCAAAACCAATTTTCAAACTTCCCTTACACTTTGAGAAAGAGTTCTATTTAATTCAATGAAACAAGATAGATGCCAGTAGGTCTAATTCTAGGAATCAAAGAACTGACTGAGAAGAGTGTTTGATAGGCTACTGAGTGTTAAGAACAAAGTTTGCTTATGGGCTTCAACCAACTCTTTAATTGTTGGCATATGAAAACCTCTAGGACTTACAGAAATTCAGTAATTTATATCTAGCTTTCACAATTGGCTTAGCTCTGTACATGTAGCAGCTGTATTTGCAGCATCTAAAACTTCCATTTTGCAGATCCAATTATACTTAATTAGATTCATGAAAAGAAAAAATTCAATTCTCATTTGTATTCCATATGTAAACTGAATTACTATTCATTATACATATTTTACTAAATTTTAGTTAAAAATACTCATGGGAACGTATATTGTTACAAAATTGGTACTTTAAAAAATGATACTATGAGACAGTTTATATAGTATTATTTTTTCCACAGATGCCATAGAATATGGAATATGAGGAGCTTTTATTGATGCAATAAAAAGCAAACTTATTAAATGGAGAGAAGGGGATTCATTTGAATTTTATTTGCAAAATGTATTTTAGTGAGTTTTCACAAAATAAATTTCTATGAACTACCAACTCTGATATTGCATGTGTGCTCAGTCACTCAATCATGTCCAACTCTTTGTGACCCCCATGGATTATAGCTTGCCAGGTTCTTCTGTCCATGGGATTTTACTTCAGATGAATTCTGATCATTAATTTAAAAAAAAAGCTATACAAATCAGAGGTATATTTTGTTTTTAAATTTTTGTTTCTCTGTGCTAGTGCTAAGTCGCTTCAGTCGTGTCCGACTCTTTGGAGTGTAGCCTGTCAGGCTTCCCTGTCCATGGGATTTTCTAGGCGAGAATACTGGAGTGGGTTGCTATGCCCTTCTCCAGGGGATCTTCCCGACCCAGGGATCAAACCCATGTCTCTTGCATCTACCTGTATTGGCAAGCAGGTTCTTTATCACTAGCACCACCTAGGAAGCCCTCTAGTCTTTCCAAAAATAATTATTGGTCTATGGGAAGAGTGCAGAAATAATCTTCTTTTAGAAAGTTGACAATTAGAACTAAGATGATGAATATATAAAAAAGTATAATATCACATGTTCTAGAATTATTAAATGAAGGACGACCATAGAATGCTTCAACATTTTAAAGGAGATATCACTGTTAATTATACACAATAAGTGAAGAATTGTTTCTCAGAACGGTACAAGTACAGCTGAGCAAGAAAAGCTGTTTAATATTAAAAATATGTATTTTAGTAGAAAGAGCTCAAGTGTGCCAGATGAAAGGATCAGTGTGAGTACTATTTTACCTGGTAAACATGGCAGTTAATGCCTTGATTAATCTTAGCAAAACGGATTTTCAAAAGAGGAATAGTAAGGGATAGATTTGAAAGTTAATCACTGTACTCTTCGCTATGTATGTCTAACATATACATATATTGTATGTACATACACTGTACTCTTAGCTGTATATGTCTAACATATACATATACATTGCACTGATATTACATTGGGAATGTTAAGAAAAAAACAATATGAAAAATGAATGTTGGTAATGTACATCAATGCCTTGCTATGATTTGGTACTTGACCTTGTGGAAAGCTACAAATAAACAGTGAAAATTATTCTAGTTTTCAGAGTTCACCATTCAACTATAAGCAGACATAAAAAAATAAAAACCCTAAATGTGCTATAATCATTAGGTTTTGCATCTTTACATGATTTTGTAGTGCTAGGCCATGGTTACTACTTAAATAAATCAGAATTAGTGGGTTTCTAGCTTATAAGGGCTTTTGGGAGATGAGTTTTGAGAAGAGAGTTAAAAAGTGGACATCTCTCTGTATGCCTCCATTTTCTTGGTTGGGCGAAAGTGTCACTTTTATTCCTGTCATTCTAATGCAAGATTAGCTTATTTTCTCTCACTATTTGGATGGCTGAGAATTAAACATTCCTTTAAGTCAGTGAGGAATACTTAAATAGAGCTAGTAAGACAAATGGAATCTCTAAAAGGAAGATCTATTCAGAAAATTAGCAGCTACATGAATAACCAAAAAAAGTTATATCACTTAATCTATAAATAGTAGTAAAGGAGGCAGCTGACAACATACGGATCAGATATAACAATGGCATTAACTCCTGATGAACTAAAGGCAAATATAAAGAAATGTGAAACTTCTTTCTCCTTGTAAACAAGCAAACAAACCCTAAAAAATTAATTACCCCTTAGATCTTTAAGATAACTAATGTAAACTTAGTGAATTTTGGCAAATTGGATATTTGGGATAAATTTTACCTGTATTTTAAAAAGAAAAGCAATTTTACAAAACAGATTTGTTACTGATCAAGAAGACATAGGGATTTCCTACTGGTTCAGATGGTTAAAAGCCTGCCCGCAATTCTGGAGACACGACTTTGATCCCTGGGTCCAGAAGATCCCTTGGAGAAAGAAATGGCAACCCACTCCAGTACTCTTGCCTGGAAAATCCCGTGGATGGAGGATCCTGGCAGGCTACAGTCCATAGGATTGCAAGCAGTTGGACATGACTGAGTGACTACACTTTCACTTTTCACTTTCAAGTAGACATAAAATAATAGTAATAATATTGTTACCTGAAGGAAGTGAGAGCACTTTTTTCTCCCTTTGCCTCCTGTGAGGGCTGAAGATTGTGCTATAATGAACAAGCCCCGATAGTAGGATTTAATGAGGCATTCTGAAGAGATGGGATCTAACTTCACTGCAAACTTCAATCTTATAAAACCGAGGCTGTGCATTTATCAGATGTCTGGCTCTTTGGAATCTAAGCCTCCTGCAATAAAAGTGTTGCAACTTCCTTCTCATAACCTTTATTTATACCCTCCTTAGAACAGATTTTCTGACTCAATAACCACTACCACGCATGCACAGTTACTTTATTTAAAAAAAAAAAAATGTGTCATTTCTGTCTCAGTGAAGCACTGATGAAATATTCAGAAGTTAAGCTAAGTAATAAAATGTTCATTTGGCTAGAGATAAGCTTATTGTTCACTTCCTTTGCCTCCTGACTGCTTGATGATCTGGGCCTAGATATTTTCTTTTTCCTCACATGTTTACAGAATATTTCTGTGTTGTAAAGTCAGAATCTAATGAGCAGAAAGATTAAATTTTGGAGATTTCCCTATTTTTCCAATTCATTAAAATTGCTCCATTTAAATATTCTGAAAGACTATTAAGAACGCATTTTTGTGATCTTGAACACTGTCTCTTGAAGCAGGTTGAATGAAGATAAAGTTTAAAAATGCAAGAGTGCAGACTTCCCTTGTGGTCCAGTGGTTAAGACTTCATCTTCCAAAGCAATAGATATAGGTTCAATCCCTGCTCAGGGTGCTAAGATTCCACATGCCTCCTGGCCAAAAATATAAAACAGAAGCAACATTGTAACAAATTCATTGAGGACTTTAAAAACAGGTCACATAAAAAAAATCATAAAAAAATACAATATTTTTTAAAAAGTGTGATTCACAGGCTGTGTCAGGAAAATAAAGGCCCATTGATGTGTTTGTAAGGTGATAAATTGATGCGATCAGTTCTATTGCCCCATTCAAATGCTACTTAATTGAACAATATGAAAATTTCCTTAAAACTCAGTAAACTGCAAAAGAGTTGGATTCTGTAATGAGCCAAGCTGATATTCATGAGAACTGTGCCCTGTTATTTGCGCCCCATCTGCATAATAACTAATAGTGGAGCCACTCAACTTCTCTCAACAATCATGACTTAATGAGGTAGTTTTCCACTTTAACTCCACATGTAATTTTTTTTTCTCTCTCTCTCTGCTTTGCATGCATGCTAAGTAGATTCACTCCTGTCTGACTCTTTGTGATCCTTTGAACTGTGGCCCTCCAGGCTCCTCTGTCCATGGGAATTCTCCAGGCAAGAAAGCTAGAATGGGTTGCCATGCCCTCCTCCAGGGAATCTTCCCCACCCAGGGATGGAACCCAAGTCTCCCACATTGCACGTGGCTTCTTTACAGCCTGAGCAACCAGGGAAGCCCAAGAATACTGGAGTGGGTAGCCTATCCCTTCTCCAGGGGATCTTCCTGAACCGAGAGTCAAACTAGAGTCTCCTGCATTGCAGGCAGATTCTTTACCAGCTGTGTCATCCTCACTCCATTCTCTGCCTGTGTCAACATGCGTCCTTTCTGACACATAGTCTTGCTTTGTGGCCCTTGACCTGTCTTCTTTCTGTACATGTCTGCCTCTGTGTCTCTTCTCTTCTTATAAGGACAAGAGTCATATTGGATAGGAACCTGCTTTACTCCAGAATGACCTATCTTAACTCATCACATCTGCTATGACCTTATTTCTAAATAAGGTCACATCCTGAGGTACTGGAGTGAGGTCTTCAACACATCATTTTGGGGGACACAATTTAGCCCATAACAGAGGACAAGGTGAAGTGTACAAAGTTCTTAGCTGTTCATTGGTTAGTTAATTAAGGACTATTTTTATTGTTGATTTAATATTGTTTATATATTTGTTTACTCCCTAATTTATTTTAGAGAGGATTGCAGGCATCTTAAAGAAAAATAAATAAAATAAAATTGTGATTAAAGAAAAATGTAAATAAGTCCAGAAAGTGCAAAATATAAGTAAAAGTAAGATGAGCAAGAAAAGAAGATAAAATCGAGGTTACAGGAAGAGAATATACCGGCTGAATGCAGTGTGGGGGCTACCACCCAGATCTGAGTTTGAATAGTAGCTTCCTTATTTATTGCCATTTGAACATGGGAAAAAGTTGGCTTAAAGCTTAACATTCAGAAAACTAAGATAATGGCATCCAGATGGGGACACAGTGGAAACAGTGTCAGACTTTATTTTTGGGGGCTCCAAAATCACTGCAGATGGTGATTGCAGCCATGAAATTAAAAGACACTTACTCCTTGGAAGGAAAGCTATGACCAACCTAGATAGCATATTAAAAAGCAGAGACACTACTTTGACAACAAAGGCCCGTCTAGTCAAGGCTATGGTTTTTCTAGTGATCATGTATGGATGTGAGAGTTGGACTGTGAAGAAAGCTGAGCGCTGAAAAATTGTTGCTTTTGAAGTATGGTGTTGGAGAAGACTCTTGAGAGTCCCTTGGACTGCAAGGAGATCCAGCCAGTCCATCCTAAAGATCAGTCCTGGGTGTTCATTGGAAGGACTGATGTTGAAGCTGAAACTCCAATACTTTGGCCACCTAATGCAAAGAGTTGACTCATTGGAAAAGACCCTGATGCTGGGAGGGATTGAGGGCAGGAGGAGAAGGGGATGACAGAGGATGAGATGGCTTGATGGCATCACCAACTCAATGGACATGAGTTTGGGTAAACTCTGGGAGTTTGTGATGGACAGGGAGGCCTGGCGTGCTGCGATTCATGGGGTTGCAGAGAGTCAGACATGCCAGATGATGGATGGCATCACCGACTCAATGGACATGAGTTTGGGTAAACTCTGGGAGTTTGTGATGGACAGGGAGGCCTGGTGTGCTGCGATTCATGGGGTTGCAAAGAGTCAAACATGACTGAGTAACTGAACTGAACTGAACATGGGAAAGTCATCTAACTTCCCTTTTTCTCATCTGTAGTAAGAATAATCTTTTCTAATCAGCCTGAAACTTTTCATCCAGGATAAAAAAATAATTTTAAAACACTATTTTTCTTATCTTAGCACCATGCCTGACAAAAGATATGTAGTAAATGATAGCAATTTCTCATATATTACCTTAGTATATATATACTAACATTTTAATCAATACTATGAGTGTTCAAATTTGCCTTTGAGCTCCCTAGAAGCCACAGCAAAGAGGATTATATAATTGAATAAGTAACCATCACATTCAGACAAGGAAAAGCTCATCAGTTCTTTCGAGGAAGTCAAATTTTTTAACATAATTTCATAGAGATATTTCCATGTGAGTCTTTGTAGAGATAATTCTGAATTATACAGTGAAAATGTTATTTAAAAAGCTATTTGAATATTTTGAATGCTTTTTTTCTTACAATATTTTCTGTAGAAATTTAAAGCATATAGAATGACAATACATATTATCAAAGAACTAAGATAATAGGGCTTCCCTGGTGGCTCAGATGGTAAAGAATCTGCCTGCAATGTGGGAGATCAGGGTTCAATCCCTGGATCAGGAAGATCCCCTGGAGAAGGAAATGACAACCCACTCCAGTATTCTTGCCTGGAGTATCCCATGGACAGAGAAGCCTGGCGAGCTCAGCCCATTGGGTTGCAAAGAGTTGGACATGACTGAGCAACTAACACACACAGTATTATTTTACTAGAATTGCTGTTTGGTGGGATATGTAGCTTTTATTCATCTTCAAATACCATTTTCTTCAGTCAGTTTTTTGGAAGGGATGAAATTGTTGTTTGCATTTAGGTGAGATGAGAGTTTGCATAATAATTACCATGTTGATTCAACAACATTAGTCTTAGATTTCTGACCCTGATTTCATTCAACTAATAGTTAAGATGATAAAGAGTCTGCTTGCAATGTGGAAGACCCAGGTTTGATCCCTGGATCAGGAAGATCCCTGGATAAAGAAATGGCAATCCACTCCAGTATCATTGTCTGGAAAATCCCATGGATGGAGGATCTTGGTGGGCTAAGTCTCTGGGGTTGCAAAGACTTGGACACGACTGAGTGACTAACAGACAACAGTTAGGTACCTCCTATATTTCATCTCTTCTCTGCACAGCAAATGGAAATAAGAATTTCTGTCTTCTTTGTGCTTACCTTTTAATGAAAGGAGACAGAGAACAAAGAACTGTGTAAGTGGTTGTACTCTTGCATGAAGGTAAATGGGTTGCCACCCCTGCCAAATGTTACCACCATAACTTTCCAGAATTCATAATGTGTTTCTTCTCAATATCCTGGTGGAAATAACTTGGAAAGAGAGAGGTAGGGGTGGGGAGCAGTGGTGTCAGGGTCTCAGAACAATATTTCTTGGAGAGTTTTCTAGGAAAGATAGCCAGGAGTCCAGATGATGTTGATATTAGAGGCCATCACAAAGGTGGCTCTAATTCCATCTCTAATATCCCAGGCTGTGTGAGTCTAGCTCCCCTACTATGATATATCTAAACACCTGAGCTAATCAGTATCCACCTTCTAGGAGGGATGAAGGCTGGGACAGTCAGGTCTTGTGGCAGTGGCAACATCATGGCATCTTCCATGTTACCATGAAGTTAACAATTTTTCAGAAATCTTGAATCACATTTACAGGGAAGGATTAGTGAAATACTGTACTGCTGCCCACCAGTTTTCTGGCTTCCCACATGAAATCCATGCCAATCACAGGACTCAGTCCTGTTCCTCTGTCCCTTATCTCTTCTCCTATGTCTAGCAGCCCATTTCAAAAGTTCATTAAAAATCTCATGAATTTTTCCATTTCATTAAAAATAAAAATTACTAATTTTATTTTATTCATAATGTGACAAAAATAAGAAAATTTCTACTCCTTTTAGGTAGAAGTTTGGGGATATTGAGGAAGGTGAGAAAATAACTTTTCACCTTTCCACATTCAGACTGAATTTTTCAGTATAAACAGGCTGGTCACTTAGGTTCAGTCACTCAGCCCAGTCCAACTATTTGTGACCACATGCACTGCAGCACGCCAGGCCTTCATGTACATCACCAAATCCCAGAGCCTACTGAAATTCATGTCTATCGACTTGGTGATGCCATCCAACCATCTCATCCTCTGTCACCCCCTTCTCCTCCTGCCTTCAATTTTTTCCCAGCATCAGGGTCTTTTCCAATGAGTCAATTCTTTGCATCAGGTGGCCAAAGTATTGGAGTTTCAGCTTCAGCATCATTTCTTCCAATGAATATTCAGGACTGATTTCCTTTAGATTTGATTGGTTGGATCTCTTTGCAGTCCAAGGGACTCTCAAGGGTCTTCTCCAACACCACTGTTCAAAAGCATTAATTCTTTGGCACTCAGCTTTCTTTATATCCAACTCTCACATCCACACATGACTACCGGAAAAATCATAGCTTTGATTAGACGGACCTTTGTCAGCAAAGTAATATCTCTGCTTTTAAATATGCTGTCTAGGTTGGTCATAGCTTTTCTTCCAAGGAGCAAGTGTCTTTTAATTTCATGGCTGCAGTCACGATCTGTAGTGATTTTGGAGCCCAAGAAAATAAAGTATGTCACTGTTTCCATTGTTTCCCCATCTATTTGCCACGAAGTGATGGGACCAGATACCATGATCATAGTTTTCTGAATGTTGAGTTCTAAGCCAACTTTTTCACTCTCTTCTTTCACATTCATGAAGAAGCTCTTTAGTTCTTCTTCGACGTCTGCCATAAGAGTGGTGTCATCTGCATATCTGAGATTACTGATATTTCTCCCAGCAATCTTGATACCAGCTTGTGCTTCATCCAACCTGGCATTTTGTATGATGTACTCTCTACAGAAATTAAATAAGCAGGGTGACAATATACAACCCTGACATACTCCTTTCCTGATTTGGAACCAGTCTGTTGTTCCATGTCCAGTTCTAACTGTTGCTTCTTGACCACTTCAGGAGGCAGGTTAGGTGGTCTAGTAATCCCATCTTTTTAAGAATTTTCCACAGTTTATTGTGATTCACACAGTCAAAGGCTTTGGAATAGTCAAGAAAGCAGAAGTTGATATTTTTCTGGAACTCTCTTGCTTTTTCTATGATCCAACAGATATAGGCAATTTGATCTCTGGTTGCTCTTCCTTTTATAAATCCAGCTTGAATATCTGGAAGTTCTCTGTTTATCTACTGTTGAAGGCTGGCTTGGAGAATATTGAGTATTACTTTGCTAGTGTGTGAGATAAGTGCAACTGTGCGGTAGTTTGAACATTCTTTGGCACTACCTTTCTTTGGCATTGGAATGAAAACTAACCTTTTCCAGTCCTATGGCCACTGCTGAATATTCCAAATTTGCTGGCATATTGAATGCAGCACTTTCATAGCATCATTTTAGGATTTGAAATAGTTGAACTGGAATTTCATTAATGCCACTAGCTTTATTCGTAGTAATGTTTCCAAAGGCTGACTTGACTTTGCATTTCAGGATGTCTGGCTCTAGATGAGTGATTACACCACTGTAGTTATCTGGGTCATTGAGATGTTCTTTGTATAGTTCTGTGGATTCCTGCTGCATCTTCTTAATATCTTCTGTTTCTGTTGGGTCCATACCATTTCTGTCCTTTATTGTGCCCATCTTTGCTTTAAATGTTCCCTTAGTATCTCTAATTTTCTTGAAGAGATCTCGCATCTTTCCCATTCTATTGTTTTCCTGTATTTATTTGCATTGATCACTGAGGAAGGCTTTCTTATTTCTTATTCTTCTTTGGATTTCTGCATTCAAATGGGTATACCTTCCCTTTTCTCTTTGCCTTTAGCTTCTCTTCTTTTGTTAGCTATTTTTATGACCTTCTCAGACAACCATTTTGCCTTTTTGTGTTTCTTTTTTGGGGGATGGTTTTGATCACTCCCTCTTGTAAAATGTCACAAACCTCCATCCATAGTTCTTCAGACATTCTGTCTATCAATCTAATTCCTTAAATTTATTTGTTACCTACACTGTATAATCATTAAGGGATTTGATTTAGGTCATACCTGAATGATATAGTGGTTTTCCCTACTTTCTTCAATTTACATCTGAATTTGGCAATAAGAAGTTCATGATCTGAGCCACAGTCAGCTCCCGGTTTTGTTTTTCCTGATTGTGTAGAGCTTCTCCACCTTTGGCTGCAAAGAATACAATCAATCTGATTTTGGTATTGACCATCTGGTGATATCCACGTGTAGAGTCTTCTCTTGTGATGTTGGAAGAGGGTGTTTGCTATGATCAGTGCCTTCTCTTGGCAAAATTCTGTTAGCCTTTGCCCTGCTTCATTCTGTACTCCAAGGTCAAATTTGCCTGTTACTCCAGGTATCTCTTGACTTCCTACTTTTGCCTTCTGGTCCCCTATGATGCATAGGACATCTTTTTTGGGTGTTAGTTCTAGAAGGTCCTGTAGGTCTTCATAGAACCATTCAACTTCAGCTTCTTCAGCATTACTGGTTGGGCATAGACTTGAATTACTGTGATAGTGAATGGTTTGCCTTGGAAATGAACAGAGATCATTCTGTTGTTTTTGACATTGCTCCCAAGTACTGCATTTTGGTCTCTTTTGTTGACCATGATGGCTACTTCATTTCTTCTTAGGGACTCTTGCCCACAGTAGTAGATATAATGGTTATCTGAGTTAAAATCACTGATCGCAGTCCATTTTATTTCACTGATTCTAAAAATGTTCACAATTGCCATCTCCTGTTTGACCACTTACAATTTACCTCGATTCTTGTACCTAACATTCCAGGTTCCTATGCAATATTGCTCTTTAGCATCTGACTTTACTTCCGTCACCAGTCACATCCACCACTGGGTGTTGTTTTCCCTTTGGCTCTGTCTCTTCATTCTTTCTGGAGCTATTTCTCCACTGATCCCCAGTAGCACATTGGGCACCTACCAACCTGGGAGTTCAACTTTCAGTGTCCTATCTTTTGGCCTTTTCATGCTATTCATGGGTTTCTCAAGGCAAGAATACTGAAGTGATTTGCCCTTCCATTCTCCAGTGGATCATGTTTTGTCAAAGCTCTCCACCATGCCCCATTGTCTTGGGTGGCCCTACATGGCCTGGCTCATAGTTTCATTTAATTAGTCAAGGCTGTGGTCCATATGACCAGTTTGGGTAGTTTTCTGTGATTGTGTTTTCCATTCTGTCTTTCCTCTGATAGATAAGGATAAGAGGCCTCATGTGACTGACTGTAGGGGAATTCAGGTCTTGTTCTGATGGGCAGGGCAATGCTTAGTGAAGTTGCTCAGTCCTGTCTCACTCTTTGCAACCTCATGGACTATACCCTACCAGGCTTCTCTGACAATGGGATTTTCCAGGCAAGAGTACTGGAGTGGGTTGCTATTTCCTTCTCAAGGGGATCTTCCTGATCCAGGGATCTAACCCAGGTCTCCCACATTGCAGGCAGATGCTTTACTTCTGAGTCACCAGCAAAGCCCAATGCAATGGGCTTGCTTGCAAAGGGCAATGCTTAGTAAATCTTTAATCCAATTTTCTGTTGATGGGCAGGGCTGTGTTCCCTCCCTTTTGTTTAGAATGAGGTCGAACTATGGTAGAGGTAATGATGGTAATAGTGACCTCCTTCTAAAGGACTTTGACTGGAACTGTTGTATTCAGTACCCCTGACCCAGCAACAGGCCACTGTCAACCATGCCTCTGCCAGAGACTCCTACACACTCATAGGCAAGTCTGGCTCAGTCTCTTGTGAGAACACTGCCCCTTTTGCCTGGCTTCTGATGCACACAAGGTTTTGTTTGTGCCCTCCAAGAATGTGTTTCCCCAATCCTCTGAAAGTTCTGTAATCAAATCCCACAGGCCTCCAAAGTCAAATTTCCTGGGGGTTCTCAGTCCCTTTGCTGGATCCCCAGGTTGGGAAATCTGTTGTGGGTCGTAGAACTTTTTTAACTGTGGGAGAGTTTCTTTGGTATACTTGTTCTACAGTTTGTGGGTCATCTACTAGTGTCATCAGTTAAGCAGTTCAGTCGTTCAATCGTGTCTGACTCTTTGTGACCCCATGGATTGCAGCACACCAGACTTCATTGCCTGGTGAAGTCACCAACTCCAGGAGACTGCTCAAACTCATTTCCATTGAGTTGGTGATGCTATCCAATCATCTAATCCTCTGTTGTCCCCGTCTCCTCCTGCCTTCAACCTTTCTCAGCATTGGGGTATTTTCCAAATGAGCCATTTCTTCACATCAGGCGGCCAACATCTTGGAGCTTCAGCATCAGTCCTTCCAATGAATATATTCAGGACTGATATCCTTTAGGATTGACTGGTGGGATCTCCTTATTGTCCAAGGACTCTCAAGAGTCTTCTCCAACACCACTGTTCAAAAGCATCAATTCTTTGGCACTCAGCTTTCTTTATAGTCCAACTCTCACACCCATACATGACTACTGGAAAAACCATAGCTTTGACTAGATGGCCCTTTGTCAGCAAATAATGTCTCTGCTTTTTAATATGCTGTCTAGGTTGGCCATAGCCTTTCTTCCAAGGAGCAATATCTTTTAATTTCATGGCTGCAGTCACCATCTGTAGTGATTTTGTAGCCCAAGAAAATAAATTCTGTCACTGTTTCCAAATTCTGTCCATTGTTTCCGCATCTATTTGCCATGAATTGACAGAACCAGATGCCATGATCTTCAATTTTTGAATGTTGATCCATATATTCCCAGAAATCAATAACAGTTGAGAAATCCCTCTGTCTCTTTTCTCTGAGATCTTCACAACCATTTTGTGTTCTAAGAAACGTTGAACCTCAAAGGATTACTTTGCCCTTGATATTCCAATGCAATAGCCACCCCCACCCTTCCTTATGACTTGCTGCTTTTTTATAAAACACAATTGTTCTCCTTTCTCTTTGGTATGTTCCTCATTAGTAGATATTCTCCCTATTTCAATAACCTACTTGAAACCATCTCCTTAATTATCTTGTGCATTATGTCTTTGCAACCACTATATTTTTTTTCCTTTTTTTTTTTTAACAAAGTCAACACAAACTTTTGAATTAGACAGTTTCTTAATCACCCCCTTAGAAATATTATTTCATAAAGACATAGAATGCATGCTATTTTTCTTTTTTAAAATTTTCTGGCTAAGTTAGAGCAATAGACGTATCTTTTCATTTACAGAAAATGCACACAAATGAAAATAGATTCGCTTTTTGCAACAACTTCTGTTTTATATCAATTTAAAAAAAATCACTTTTTTTTTCACAACTTCTTATATAAGAAATATGTTTTGACTGGAGGTAAAATTTTATTTACTATATGTTAAGCCAACCAGTATAAAAGTTCTTTAAGTTTCTTAAAAATGTGTTCAGGATTTTTATGATGAAACTTTTAACCTGGAGAATTCTTTTAACCTACAGGGCAGTTAATCTTCTTTACTTAAGCCTGTATCTGTGCATAAATATTTTGTTAGATTCTAACATGGGTAAAGTTTGAGAACCAGAGAGTTGTAATCCTCTAAAGAAATAGCAGCATTTGTTTCCATTTAATGGGAGAGTTATTTTTTCATGCATTTTTAAAAGGAGTCTACCCTATTTTATTACTGGAATATCCTGAAAATTGTCATTTACAGATATAGATCACTTATCCTGAGTCATATTATCAGGTTTTTTGAGAATCAAAAACCTGCACATGAAAAGACAAATGACAATTCTATTTTAAAGTATTCAGGTATAGCTGGAAAGTATGTGTCCACATTAGGTAATTTAAAGTTGCCCATTTTAACAGCAGTTCTTGCTGTTGCTTTCAGGGCCTAAGGCAGTCCTGGACTTATTGGATCCTTATTAATTTAGAATAATTCAACTGACTTTTCTATTTGTTCAAAAAGCAGGGGGAGAGTATCTAAGCAAATGATTCAAGTGTAAAAACAGTAAGATATATTTACCTATTTAAGAAAATAAGTATTAAAAAAAAAAAAAAAGAAAAGTATTTTGAAACTCTTAACTAGCAGTTTTCTTGTGCATGATACAATTGCAATGTAAACTATATATATATATGCATATAAATGTACACACATATGCCAATATAAAAATTTACATATAAATAGATACATACATATTCCAATGTTTTGATATATTTATCAGGGCCATTCTTAACTATTCATTAAACAAGACAAAACCAAAGGAACATTTAGCCAGTCAGTGCCCAGTGCTGAGTGCCACTCTCATGCCACTGCATATCTTTAGGGACATTCCATAGCACTCACAGACCACTGAGTTCAGACTTTGCATCTGTTTCATATCAATGCATTCATTGATTAGTCATCACAATGGGCAAGTTATGTGATGATTTCTATTGCCACTTAAACACCCCAAATGAGAACACTTTTTTTCAAACACAATAGATTTACCCAAAGCAGCAAAATCCAAAGTAAAGCTTCTTGTTTAGTCCCAGATGAAGATTTTTCTGATTCTATTTTAATTACCTTCTTTAGTAAAAAATTAGAAGAGTGTCATCTGGTTCATATGGTTTCATGGTCTTATAATTAATGTAGCAGGGCAAGTGTTCAAATATAGTGCTTCATGAAATGGGTGATACAAGAAATTAATATGGCAATATGTTACATGGAAGGATTCTGTAGTCACTTACATGGTAAGACACTGTACATGCAGTTCGCCTCATGGAAACCCACTGTCAAGAGTCTAGTTAACTACTGCATGTTATTGGTGCCTTAGTAGCTATTTTCTGTGGCCAGAGGCCTTGAACAGACACTAACTCCTCCTGAGATTTCAACCTCTCTGTGACAGCCTACAGAGTCACAAGCAGATGTAAGCTCCTGGAATAACTTTCCCAGCCGTATCTATCAGTGACAGTCTCCCCTGCCTTCTGGGACCTTCTCCTTGTGCACCCCTTAGATAAGTCTTCTTTGGAGCTTATCAGAACCCTGGTCTTTTTTATTTGATCAATCTGGCCTTAGCCCAGGAAACCCATAATACCTCCCCTCTGGAATTTAATAAAGACATGAGCCCCAGGTCCTATCATTCTCTCTGTCTGCACTCTTCCTTGACCTCCCTGTGTGGCCCCTGAAGACATTTACTTCCTCTAAGACTCATGAATAATAATCTTCTCTATGTCAGTTTCCCTTGTGGTCTTTTGTTGAACCATCCAACACAGCAGATCCTACATTAGTGTTAATGTATGGTTACATTATGGTTAATCAAAGTCACAATTTGATTCTCATAATGCATCTTCTAAGAACCATGATAATTCTTATAGTGACAACATTTAATTTTACTTAAATGTATTTAATTTTTAATTTTATTTAATTATGGCTCAATGAACTTGGGGAATTCTATAATAATACACTAGGCAGTTTCAGGTATAAACTTGATATATTCGTATTAGCTCTCATCTACATTGTACCTTTTTATTTATAAACATACTCAGGAAAGCAAACCATTCTTCTCAGTGGCATCACAGATCTCATAGAGGAATTTTTAAATTTTTTAATTTATTATTTATTGTATTTAGGTACAGTTGATTTTGTTGTTGTTGTTGAACAGCTGACTTCTTGAGACCCCATGACCTGCAGCACACCAGGCTTCTCTGTCCTTCACTATCTCCCTGAGTTTGTTCAAATTCATGTCAATTGAGTCAGTGATGCCATCCAAACATCTCAACCTCTGTCACCTCCTTCTCATCTTGCTTTCAGTCTTTTCCAGCCTCAGGGTCTTTTTCAATGAGTCAGTTCTTCACATCAGGTGGCCAAAGTATTGGAGTTTCAGCTTGCACCAGTCCTTCCAATGAATAGTCAGGGTTAATTTCCTTGAGGATTGACTGGTTTGATCTCCTTGAAGTCCAAGGGACTCTCAAGAGTCTTCTCCAACACCAAAGTTTGAAAGCATCAATTATTTGGTGCTCAGACTTCTTTATGGTCCAACACACACATCTGTACATGACTACTGGAAAAACCATAGCTCTGACTAGATGGACCTTTGTCAGCAAGATGATGTTTCTGCTTTTTGATATGCTGTCTAGGTTGGTCATAGCTTTTCTTCCAAGGAACAAGCATCTTTTAATTTCATGGATGTAGTCATCATCCATATTGGTTTTGAAGCCCAAGAATATGAAATCTGACACTGTTTCCACTTTTGACCATCTATTTGCCAAGAAGTGATAGGACTGGATGCATGATCTTCATTTTTTGAATATTGAGTTTTATGCCAGTTTTTTCACTCTCCTCTTACACCCTCATCTAGAGGCTTTTTAGTTCCTCATTACTTTCTGCTATTAATGTGGTATCATCTGGATGTCTGAGGCTGTTGATATTTCTCCTGGCAATCTTCATTCCAGCTTCTGCTTCATCCAGCCCAGCATTTCGTATGATGTACTCTACATATAAGTTAAATAAACAAGGTGACAATATACAGGCTTGATGTACCCCTTTCCCAATTTTGAACCAGTCCATTGTTCCATGTCCAGCTCTAACCTTGCTTCTTGGCCTGCATACAGGTTTCTCAGGCAGTAGGTAATGTTGTCTGGTATTCCCATCGCTTTAAGAACATTCCACAGTTTGTAGTGATTCACAGTCAAAGGTTTTACCATAGTCAATGAAGCAGAAGTGGATTTTTTTTTTTTTAATTCCCTTGCTTATTCTATGATCCAATGTATGTTGGCATTTAGATCTCTGGTTCCTCTGCCTTTTCTAAATCCAGCTTGTACATCTGGAAGTTCACTGTTCACGTACTGCTGAAGCCTAGCTTGAACAATTTTGAGCATAATCTTGCTAGCATAAGAAATGAGTGCAATTGTATGGTAATTTGAACATTCTCTGGCATTGCCTTTCATTGGGACTGAAATGAAAACTGACATTTTCCTGTGTTGTGGCCACTGCTGAGTTTTCCAAATTTGCTGGCATAATGAGTGCAGCACTTTAACAGCATCATCTTTTAGGATCTGAAATAGCTTAGCTGGAATTCTATCACCTCCACTAGCTTTGTTCATAGTAATGTTTCCTAAATCCCACTTGACTTCACACTCTAGGATGTCTGACTCTAGGGGAGTGAAGCGATTCACTTTTACATATATATCTTTTCCATTATGGTTAATCAGAGAATACCGAATACAGTAGTAGGACCTTATTATTTATCCATATATATTCAGTAGTTTTCATGTATTAATCCAAAACTCTCAATTCATCTTCCCCACACACCTCAACCCCTGGCAGCCACAAATCTGTTATCTCTGTCTGTGACTCTGTTTCATAGTTAAGTCTGAGTCATATTTTAGATTCCACAAGTGATATCATATATTATTTGTCTCTCTCTGTTTGACTTACTTCACTTACTATGGTAATCTCTAGGTCCATGTTGCTGCAAATAACATTATTTCATTATTTTTTTGTGGCTTAGTATTCCATCCTATACATGTACCACATTTTCTTTATCAATTCATCTGTCAATGGATATTTTGGTTGTTTCCATGTCTTGGCTATTGTGAATAGTGCCGTTATGAACATAGGGGTGCTTATACCTTCTAAAATTAGATTTTTGTCTGAATATGTGGCCAGGTGTGGGACTGCAGGCTCATTTGGCAACTCTGTTTTTAGTTTTTTGAGGAACCTTCATACTATTCCCCATAGTGGCTGTACCAGCCTACATTCCCACCAGTACATAGGAGGGTTCTGTTTTATCCATACCCTCTCCAGCATTTGTTATTTGTAGACCTTTTAATGATGACCATTCTTGAGTGGACTGAGGTGGGACCTCACTGAATTTTCAATTTTCATTTCATTACAGTGGAATATTTTGTTACTCATGATTTAAGGGAATCCATGTTGTTCAGATGGTAAAGAATCTGCCTGCAATTCAGGAGACTTGGGTTCAATGCCCAAATCCCCTGGAGAAGGGAATGGCAACCCACTCCAGTATTCTTGCCTGAGAATTCCATGGACAGAGGAGCCTGGCAAGTTGAAGTCCATGGGGTCACAGAGTTGGATACAACTTTGCAACTAACACTTTCACTTCATATGAAAATCAGGATAAGAGCATTGATATGGTGATCTGATCCTCCAGTTTCTCAGCAGAGGCATCTGATACTGTCCTGGGGAAACCCAACTGGCCAATTGTGGAAGGAGGAAAAAACTGAGAAGGTCTTGAAATTCAAAAGAGAAAATTGATTGGCTTAATCAGTCACAAGCCAGTGTAGTCTGCTCTACTCCATGACATCTCAGTGAATGAGGTGGCTAGACTGGACACCTTTAAAATTAGAGGTCATCATGCTTTGCATCAGATGACTTACTCCTTTTTAAAAGCTAATTGGGCCAAAGACTGATAGTTGACTTGAAGTGTGTGCCTTATTCATCATGTTAAACTGTTGTATATACAAGGGTCACTTTCTGAACATTATTGTTTAAAATTGGACTAGTAGTCTTTCTTTCAGTGTCATTGAAAGAAATTGACAACTTTCTCCTATATTTTAATCACTTGATATAACTTCTGCAATGATTTTCTGAGGCCAGTATTGGTATCCATTAGTATTTTTGAGCTAAGATTCAACAAACTGTCCCAGTTTAGTAAAATGTCAGAGATTCAAAGTCTATTTGGTTCCACGTCACAGCCAAAGTGTCTTTCTTCTGTCACCATCTTCATCTTTTTTTTTTCCTTTGAGTTATCTCTTTTATTCAGAAACAGAAGCTGCATGAGTGTTTTGGTGCAGCAGTAGCAACCCAGGTAAAAAAATAGCGCTCCTTGTAAGAGCTAAAAACATTATTAAAAATCAAAGCAGTAGTGTTGATTTGTTAAAAATCATATCAAAGTGTTGACCTTAGGTCCTGAAAAGAAAAAAAAAAAAAAAAAGAGAGCATCTGGAAAGGCATTACTGCATCAAGAAGCCAGCTTATTCAAGGATGGATTGTTATACTTTCAAATATTTTGAATTGTATCTTTGTTCTTACATTCCCCTAATGTAGCTGTAGAAACTGTTTTTGTCTTCAAAATTTGTGGTCCTCATTGTCACTGTCTATCTGTGTCTCTGCACATGACCCCATTTCGTTCCTTTTTTATGGCTTAGTAATATTCCCTTGTATATGTGTACCACTTCTTTACCCATTCATCCGTCATTGGACATTTAGGCTGTTTCCATGTCCTGGCTATCGTAAATATTGCTGCAGGGAACACGGGGGCACATGTGTCTTTTTGAGCTATGCTTTTCTCAGGATGTTTGCCCAGGAGTGGAATTGCTAGGTCATGCGGTACTTCTGTTTTTAGTTTTTTGAGGAACCTCCATATCGTTCTCCATAGTGACTCTATCAATTACATTCTCATCAACAGCGCAAGAGGATTCCCTTTTCTCCACACCCTCTCTAGCACTTATCATTTGTAGATTTTTTGATGATGGCCATTCTGAGTGGTGTGAGTTAATACCTCACCATCCTCACCATCTTCCTTTCTTGATTGCTATATAGCTAAGATCAACTCAAGGATAATTCTACCCCTACCCTTCATGATTCTTTTGGGAAGAGAGTTGCTTCATCAAAGAAAATTTTTGTGAGACAGAACAGATGCCCTTGTAACTTTCTTATTTTTTTTCCTCTGTCTCACAGAATAATCAGTGGCATTTATGTAAAAATCAATATTGTGTCTATTGAACGTGGCCTAAAATACATAAGCAGGAAAAAAGTTGTTAGGGAATTTATTGACCTCTATCCTATTTTAGGTTTATTGTAAAATATATTCATCCATTCAATTTAGTCAGATCCTGTTCCTGCCATAAAATTGCCTTTATGGAAATATTAGACTGATGAAGAATCCCTGTTAGGAATATAGATGACTGTGATACTTAGAAGTATTTCACTCCTTCCTCAAGATGAGAAATGACTCCCCACACAAGAAAAACTAGGTGTACCCGAGTTTAACTTCTTAGCCAACATCTAAAGTCAAGTCGTTATTTTGGTAAATGAATTTGCTTATTATGCCTACCTCTCTTGCTCTGTAATGTAAAATTTGTCTATCATGACTGTTAGCATTTATGCATTAAGAGGGTGATTTTTTACACAGAGTCACAGAGCCGAATCCACTCATCTCAGATTTTCTGCTATATTTTAGCCTCCTAGATTTCCCCATGCATAAACTGCTTTTAGTACTTTGTGATGGAAAGGTAGGACTTAGTCCCATCACCAATACGGCCTTCATTGCATAGTTTCATTCTTTTAAGTCTTATATTCAAAACAGCCTTGTTTTATTGACCCAGCCAATATATTGCAAAAAATTTCTAGGACCCTGAGCATTCCAGTCCCTTGAACTGTGGAAAAACATTAGAGAATATATTTTGCAGGTACTCAGGGTCCTGAGAAATATTTGGTCTTAGATAAAGAAATGAGTGACATAGCTCAACTTCCAAAGGATAATGGTGATTTAACCCAGAATGAAACAAAGGATGGACAGTCAAAAATATTTTTCTGCTCCAGCAAAAGAGATTTTGAAGAAGTCAGGAAAGGCTTACTCTTGAGCCCACAAAGGTGGCATACAATTCTCACCAGTCTGATTGTACCGTACAACAGATCTGTCTACCCATCTTGATAAGTCATTTGTAGGAACCCTCATTTCTATAACATATATTCAAGCCTTCCAAGTATCATCTCTCTTCATTTTATCTTTGTCTAGCCTAACAATTCGCTTTCGTTCAACCGATTTAATTTACTGTTTGGTCCCCAGCTATATTTATGTCGCCTGCTAGCATAGCCCCTGGTTGTACCACACAGTTGAGGCCCGAGGAAATGTTGCCTTTCTATGGCACTTTGCTCTGACTGGTGGCTGACGTGGGCTCTACTTTCTCCTCTAAGGCACTAGGGATGTTTTCCCCCTGGTGTTTTGCCTATTTTAGAGGGTAATCTATATGATCCATTGCCACCATTTTTCCTGCTCTCCTTCTATGCCCTTCTTCTGTTTCTCCTTTAACTGACTTTATTACCACCAAACACCTCATTTTTCAGTCTGGCTTTACTTTCTTTCGTGTCATAAACTCAGGGCCAAGTAAACTTGTCAGATACTTGGTAAACAGTTCTATCTTTAAATTCTGGCCTTCCTCGAACTTTAGAAAGCTGTCTTCTTTATTTTTTAGATTTTTAAAGGGCAGTTTTAGGTTTCTAGGAAAATTGCACAGAAAGTGTAGAGTTTCCGATTACATCCCCTCCACACACCCCTCCTTTCCCCACACACAGTTTCACCTATTAACATTTCTATTAGTGTGAACATTGTTACAATTAGCTACCGTTTTAAGCAAGTTGTTTTTAATTGGAGGATAATCGCTTTACAATGTTGTGTTGGTTTCTGCCATAAGTCAACATGCATCAACCATAGGTATCCACAGGGCCCCTTCCTGACTCTCCTGCCACCTCCCACCCCGGGCCACCCCCGTGTGCTGCGCTGTGTCCGACTCTGCGACCCCTTGGGCTGTGCGTAGCCCACCAGGCTCCTCTGTCCATGGGGGTTCTCCAGGCAAGAATACTGAAGTGCGCTGCCAGGCCCTCCTCCAGGGGATCTTCCCCACCCAGGGTTCGAACCCAGGTCTCCCGCGTTGCAGGCGGGTTCTTTACTCTCTGAGCCACCAGGAAAGGCCCACCCCTCTAGACTGTCAGAGAGCGCCGGGTTGAGCGCCCTGTGTCATACGCAAATGCCCAGTGGCTGGTTTACATGTGGTAATGTATATGTTTCATCTCAATTGGTCCCATCGTCTCCTTCCCCTTCTGTGTCCACAAGTCTGGTCTCTACCTGTGTATCTCTATTGCTGCCCTACAAATAGGGTCATCAGTACCATTTTCCTAGATTCCATATATACGCGCTAATATTTTAAAAACAAATATGATATTTGTTTTTCCCTTTCTGACTTCACTCTGTATACCAGGCTCTAGGTTCATCCACCTCACTAGAAAAGACTCAAATTTGTTCTTTTTTTTTATAGATGAGTAATAATCCATTTATTTGTAATAAAGAATTTTCTTTATCCTTTCATCTGTTGATGGACATTTACATTGCTTCCATGTCCTGGCTATGTGAATAATGCTGCAATGAACATTGGGGTACATGCGTCTTTTTCAATTTTGACTTTCTCAGGGTATATGCTCAGGAGTGGAATTTTGGGGTCCTATGTTAGCCATAGTACTGTGCACATTCATAATTCATTTTAATTAAGTGGGACGAGATGAATAGTTTGCCATTTAAATACAAACTTTTTAAGGAAAGGAAGTGTGTCTTCTTCATTCACAACAGAGTCCTCATGGCCTAGCTCAGTGACTATAAGGTAGCAGTATACAATAAATATTTGAAGAAATTGTTTTCCTCATCACTTTCCTTTTTCTGTTGGGCTATTCTAGTTTCACAGATGCAGTATCTCAAAATCTTGTTGAAAATACAAAGTAACTATTTGAAAACCTCATTTTCTATTTTGAACTATCTATTTGAGAGGCTGTGTTTGCTTTGATTTCTTTGAAACATATTCTTTTTTTTTGAGCATTATTTTTTTTCTTCTACGTACTATGATAATAATCTTGTTGATAAGGATGTATAAGTTGAAATAGAAATAAAACATGTTGTGGGCACTGGTGAAGACACCTGTCTTAAATTACAGTAAATCTATTATTGTGCCCCCAGCTTTCATCTGCATTAGAAACATTTACTGTGCAATTTCAGAGACACTGCATCTTGAGAAGAGTGAGGAGAAAATGAGAGCAGGATTTGGAAACTGCATCTGCAATGAAGTTTCTGTTTCATGTTTCCTAAAACCCTTAGGAGTTCTGCTTGGAGCCTGCCATGACTGCTCTTGTCAAAGCCAGTACCTGCAGGGTCCCTGTTACTGAGCAGGAGGCCTTCTGTTCAGTGCAGAGAACAGAACTTTTCTACAGGCGTCAGCTGGTGTGAAATGAGTCTCCTGATTGTTCCACAGGAAGCCTCACCTCTACATCTGTCCTATCTGTCATAGATGTGGTAGGACTGGACTTTGGTTTGTTTTGGTCATCTGTTATGTAGATTACTCTTAGGCAAACAAGAGACAGGAAGCCCAACACAAGATAGCAACATTTTGAGAAGCCCAAAATAGCCCAGTGCAGAGGTCTTATGAAGAGAGACAAGGGTAAACAGAATTTGGCTAACTTTCTGGCTTTCTAGACATCTCAACTGAAGAACCAGATATGTGAGTGTAGATATGCAACACAAGTGAGTCTTCAGATGATTTCAAGTCCAGCAACTACTGACTGAAATAGGCATAGGAAACACCAATGAATACCCTGTACCTGAGACCTGTGTTTTCTTAAACTCCTTTAACTTCATCTCATATTCTGTAGACTTTGTTGACATTTCTCATTTTCTCTGACATGGATCCCACTTTTCTTTTATTACTCATGTGTCTCCCTAATGTAGATCATTCCATGGAAGCGTTAGCAAAAATTGCTCCCCAGGTAGCTCATGCTTACCTTGTCCTTTTCCCTGTCTCACATCCATTTAAAATATGACTTCCTTGTGTATTTACAGGCAGTTTTTGATGTGCACCAGTTGCAGTCTTCTTCTATCTCCCAGGACACTAAAATGGAAGATGAAGTAGTAGAGGTGATGGAAGGGATCCAGATCTTTTTTGAAATGGGTAGTCTCATTGTGCAGGCATTAGAGATGAAAGTCTAAGGCACCCTGATGGAGAGAGGTGGTTAATCAGCTCATCTTCCATAGCAGATCCTCAGCTTTGGGTGATTAAAGGTGTCATGGGCCTTGATTCTACTTTTCTCTTTTTATGCCCAAGACATGTGCTATGATGTATTTCTGTCTGGGGCATCTTTACTCTTCCAAGAACTTGCTTGGTTACTGGCACTCTGCATTCTCATTCACTATGAGTTAATTAGGTTCTTCTCTGCAGCCTGTTGGAAGTGGAGCAATTGCTGGGGTTTAACCAGTGATAAGAATGAGAATCTGCTTCTCATGTTACAGTTCTCATTGACTCAAATAATAACTTTCTTTCTCTTCTTCTTAACTTGATGCTCATTGAATTTTCATTAACAGCCTATACCTACTAAGTTACAGAATAGAAGTTAAAATACTACAGTGTGGCTTCAAGAATACAACAGGGCATGCAATACTCCATAGTGTTTGTATAATCTCATGAGGTAGTTTTCCTTTTTTACTATTTGTACTTTGCAATGCCTTTCTGTTTTTGGGAGGGTGGGGTGGGTAAGGGGATGAACAATAGAGGGTCACCATTCAGGGATCCAAATGAGAAATAAAATAGGTCAACTGTACTGGCAATTATCACTGTCAGTCACTGGGCTTCCCTGGTGGCTCAGTGGTAGAGAATCTGCCTGCCAATGCAAGAGACGTAGGTTCTATACCTGCCTGGCTCAGGAAGGTCCCCTGGAGAAGGAAATGGCAACCCACTCCAGTGTTCTTGCCTGGGCAATCCCATGGGTAGAGGAGCTGGCAGGCTACAGTCCATGGGGTCCAAAGGAGTAGGACATGACTTAGTGACTATACAACAACAGTTGACTACTACAACAATGGACTTGCGTAATCTTTTGTTTTTTAAAAAGATCAACCTAAGAGAAAACTTAACCATCTGTCATAGACTGAATGTTTGTGTACCCTCCAACTGTAAATGTTGAAGTCATAACACCCAAAATGTGATGGTATTTAGAAGTGAAGCCCTTGTGACATTTGGATAAGGTGATGAGGGTGGAGCCCTGATTATGGGATTGAGTTTCTTCCAAGAAGAAGATAAGAGATCAGAGCCCTCCCTCTCCCTGCCCTGTTAGGACAAAGAGAAGCAGGTCATCTGCAAGCCAAGAAGAGGACCCACACCAGAACCTGACCACGTCAGCACCCAGTCTCCGACTCCCCATCTCCAAAAACATGAAAGTCTATTGCTTATGCCACTCATTCTATGATATTTTGTTGTTGCAGCTGAACTAAAACAGTAGTAGTGCCTAGATATTAACAATAGTATTATTACTTAATATTGGCCTAAATATAAAATTAAATATAAAATTAATACCTAAATATAAAATTAAAACAATTGATTTAAAGAAAAAGCTTACTGATAGATGCATGGTTTTAGAATTACAAACTTTTCACTCACTCCTTAATCTACAAGGTGGACCTTTCTATATTTGGAGGAACTTTAAAGGCAATTTCCCTGATCTCTGGTCAAAAATTCCCCAGATACATCAAAATACCATCAAAGTGGAAATTTATTCTCACCTTAATTCCTTGCATTTCTCAACAAAGCAAAGAAATATACAAGCCCACTCAATGAATAGCCAGCCTCAGCCATCAGTATCTGTGCTAAGATACTTTTCCTCCAGCCAGAGAATCCTGTGTTTTCCTGATTATGGCAGAAAGAGCTCTCTAAGTGACATTGAACCCAGGTCACATATGCAGTTGGCCCAAACTTTACTGTTAATCAATTGTCTTAGCCATTTTATGGTTTTTATCTAATTGTTTATTCGTGGGCTGAGCTAATACCTCTCAGCCAAGCAAATTTTTATGGCTCTGTGTATAATTTCTGAACAAATAGGGTATATAATGGCAATAAAAGTGCTGACACACTGCTTTCTCTAGCAGCATGAGTGGCCTCAGGATTACAAAGCACACTTTTATTGCATCCTTATACCAGGTCGTCTGCATGAAGCATGGACTGAAATATAATTTAGAAGTATGATGTTGGTACTTGAACCCCGTAACTAGAATATGAGAGCCATCAAACAAATAAGCAGACAATGTAAATGATCCAGAAACAGAAAACAACTGATTCACCAAGGCCTCTAATAATTTTAACATGGCTATTAGAGTCTTTTAGAGTGCATGTCTAAATCAGGCTTTTGGAAAAACAAAAAATTTCCCTTAGTTCTGATCCAAATCACCTTTGAATTGAAATGTTAAGACAGTTGGGACTATAGTACTTTTGGCCTAAATTAAAGAAAAAACTTTTTTTGTTAATAAAAACTAATATTGTGTGTGTGTGTGTAAGGATATTTTCTTGGGATGCTAAATTTAGGGAACAGTATTATTGACCATATCCATCCTTTCTATAATTTAACCTCAATATTTATATTCTTTTTACAAACTAGCAAGTAAAATAAGCAAGAGAATAGGAAAATGAAGAAGGCCATTTCTCTCTTTGACAGTATTTACTAAACATCATTAAAGTAGTTACAGCAGGGTCCAGGCATTGGATGGCTGATTAGGAGGGTTGATTCTGAAATCTCACATGTTGATAAATTCAGCAAACATAATGGACTGATACTGTAGAAGGAAAAGTAGGAGATGAGTTAGTAATTGAGTATTTTTATCTTATCTAAGGTTTGATTTATCATCCTCTTTTCCTTCTCTTTCCTGACCCTATTCCTACCTCAACCTCACTGATTACAGTAGGTGGAGAAACAATATTATTCTAGAAATATCAGAAATATTCACTTAATGAATGAAAGAGTAGGTTAGTTCAAGAAAGAGAATTAATTGGATTGGGGAAATGTAGTTTTCAAAATATCTTGATGTACTAATTCAGTATTTAAGGGAACTAGACTCCTCCTGACTTTCATATATACATTCTAGCTAGTGCCATTTTTTGTTGTTAGCCTTATTGCTCTTTTTTGAGCTCATCTCCCACCCTAAGTTTCTTCTTCCTTGTCCCATAGGCTGTTAAGAGACTTTCTGCTGCTTTCGGGTTCTGGAAATCTATTTTATAAGTTTATGCATCTCCCTACTGTACCCCTCCTGTTTTTTCTCCTTCCCTCTCTATCCAGTCACATTTCAGAGAAATTTCTGATCTCTTAACTAGATGCTGTTTTTATTAACATGATTCACAGTCAAGTATAATAAGGAACAATTTACATAATGATTTTTTGCATTAAAAAATATATATTTTTTGCTTAAATGACTCTCTATGTGGAAGCATATTTCAGTTAACAACTTAACACATTTTTATTCTTTTCCAGCCACTTCCTGGCTCAGGCATTCTCTGTCATTCTATTTAATCAGTGTTTCTAGCCTTGGTGGAATATTAGAAAGATCATGGACATTGGAATGCAGATTAAGCCTCAAATACCAGCTCCCTCAACAACTAGTCCAGTGACCTTGAACAAGTTATCAAATAACCTTTTGGGCCCTCTGCAAGAAGTTGGCAATACCTACTTCTTGAAAGTGGTTCAAGAAGGATATACATAAAGATACTCAAAAGAGTACCTTATTGCAGACATTTGATAAATATGGTATCTATTGATTAAATGATTCAAATTTAATAGTATCATAAATGCTAAGGTAGAAAAGTACTTGAGATCATTGAGTTACATCCTCCTTATTTACGGATGAGAAAGCTGAGGTTCAAAAGAAGTCAAGTGTTTTCCCAAAGTTCACTAAATAATTAGAACTGGAGTTAGAATCTAGGGCTGAGGCATGATTTAATTAATGACAGTCATATTATTTTCTTTGCCTGCCCCTCAAAGCCCTGCCTCACTTTGAATTTTGCTGCTTTTTATTACTGTGCCCTTCTAGCCACACACTATTTTAGGACAACTCTCTTGTCTTTGTTTTTCTTCTAAAAGAGAAACTTACCTTGTTATCTCATAATCATGAAGGTAGCTGGACTGCTGCTCCCCGAGTACCACCCTCCCTCTCCTCCAGTGCTCCTACCAGGAAGCGGTTCCTCGGTCTCCACTTTGGATCTGCCACGTTTGGTCCTTTGCTTACATTGCTAATTTCTCCTGGACAATCAGTTCTTAATTTTGCCTCTTCTGTCTCTTCTGACAGCTGAAATGACCACCCTTTTCTAGAACATTGTGTTTTCTAAATATTGCCTAGTCTAGGATATAAAATGCATACATTCATCATCATGGTAAAGTTAAATTACTTTCATTAAAACTTAAAATGATTAAACATGTTATAGATACTTCTAATCACAGGAAGATAATGACTTCCAATTTTTTTTTAATCTTACTGCAAGACATTCTCCAAAAAATATTTAGGTTGAAACAGTCAGATTTAACACCATTCAGTTTTTGGATTTCTGTTTCTCTAATTGTGGTTCTGCTGATTTTATTTTATTTTTCCTCAGTAGTCCTCTAAATGCGCAAATTGCCAGAACAACCACAAAAATATATAAACATGCATAATTAAATTTTTATCCATTAAATTGTTTTTTGAAAACCTAGAAATTATGTGTTTCTCTTTTTAAAGAAATAAAACTTGAGATAGAGCTAAAGTTTTATCCAATCCTTTCCACTTTTCTTTCTCCAAGAGCAACCATTAACCTGAAGTTGGCTCTTGTCAATCTAATTCATGATTTTTCCGATTGAAATACATACAAATATACATATAAGCCATAAATACTGCTGACTGTTTTAAACAAATTGCAATATTATTTTGGATATATATTTGGCATAACTATTTTTTTCTTTTCAGTATGTTTCAATCATGTGTTAAAACATGTATTTCTGATCTATGAATTGCAACTGTTTAAAAAGGGTTTCATGAACATACCAGGGTTTATTACATCCAGTCTCTTGGCTGTGATAAGTAATGCCAGGTGACCATTACTGGCCTTGTTTCTTTTTTGTACTCATATAAGAGCAAGTCTATGGAGAATTCCTAAGAGCAGGAGTTGCTAGTTTATAGCTATGACTATCTTAAACCTAACTACATATTGATAGATTGTTTTCTACAATAATTTACAGTTCCACCAGCAGTGTAACATAATTCCCATTTTGTCATCTTCCTTGACAACTCCATGTGATGAAGCTCTCTTTTACTCCTATTTTACTTAGAACTTTTTTTATTGTTATGAATGCCTTTTGGATTTATCAAACATCTTTTTTTCTGTAAATATTAGAACGATAATATTGAACTTTTCTCCTTTCATCTGTTAATGCAGTGATTCCCTTACACATTTTTTTCTAATGTTAAAACATCGTTGCTTGTCTGAAATGAATTTTTATTGGTCTTGATGAATATTTTTACGTTCTGAAATCACATTGACAGTATTGCCTTTAAGACTTTTGAACGTATATTTACATAAAAAATTACCCCTTCTTTTTCCTATCTTAAGCTATCTTGTTTATTACAATAGCATATTAGTCCATACATTTTTATCTTTTCCTGTAGATTTGGCAGAAGTCACTCGTAAAAATATATAGCCAAAGTATTTTTAAAAAGTTATTGTCATGTGGAACTTTAAAGTTTACAAAAGTAATTTGAAATAGGAATTATATAAAAGTGTAAATATTCCCACTTTACAGGTAAAGGTGTAGAAATTAGACCTTCCTTATGGTCATATGGCATTTACTTGGAGAAGAAGCTAGAATTAGAACATTCATCTCCTCACCAAGGCACCATCTTCTTCTTTTTTTTTTTTTTTTCCTTTAAATCTGTTGAAATACAGTAGATTAGGCAAAGCTGAAGCCATTTTGTAGTGTTTTCACTCTTTTCTTTCAAGGCCTGATATGAGTACTCTGTCATCACTAAGGCCACAAGTGGCCAATTGAATCTACAAGTGATACCCTTTGATAGATGATCTCCAAAGAGCATAATTCTGCAAACACTTAAATGAAAAGAGCATTTTGAACCTGCCAGAATGCCCAGATAATAGTTGGATCACCTTGCAGTGTTTCTGTACTTTTTTCTCTGGGGAGGAATAGTAACGTCCTAAAAACCAGAGGGATTTGAATTCTTACATCTGTTGTTTTCCAAGGTCTTAATTTCATTTTGTCATCCTCTTGATAGGGACCATCAGGTGGTGGCTGTATTATATGGAGACTGCAGAGTTTTATTCTCTCTTGCCACTTGATGAAAGCTCTCTTGAGAGCACAAATGCAAATACTCTCACTTCAGCAGCCAGAGTTTAATCTGCAGCCCTGGTGTGTAGATTCCCCATCAGAGAGCAAGATTCACTAAATCTGTCTTCTGCTATGACTCTGGGGAAGTCATCACTTGTCATTCTGCCTGGTAGAGCATGTTGTAGCACCTGCTTTATATTGTACCTTGCCACAAAGTATCCTTTCTGGTAGAACATCAAGCAGCAAAGTATTCTCATTTCTTCCAAATGCCAGGGGAGTTGAGGGGACATGAACTGTTTTGAGTCCAACTTCAGCTGTGTGATAAGGTCCTATGTCCACTTTTCTCTTGAATAAAGATAAATTGTAGAGAGAAAAACTAAACCTCATACACCAATAATCATCTACTTTCAAAGTTTGAATGACATTTTTCATCATTGAGAAAATTAAGCAGAGATTAAGATAAAATAGGATTTTGCAAAAGTTTTTTGTTTTTTCTAAAATCTTGATTTTATTTTGAATTTCTAAAATCCTTGTAACTATATTTTACTATTTTCCATTTTCTGAAATATATCTGGCATTTTGAAAAAAGTCAACATATATGAAATATTATACTTTCATATATACTAGAGCATTTATGATTTGTAATAAGTCTATGAAAAGGGTATTTTTATTTCTAATTTACAGATGAATAACTTTTAAGTTAGGAATTATCCTGGTGGTCCAGTGGTTAGGATGCCAAGCTTCCACTGCAGGGGAGATTAGTTTGATTCCTGGTCTGGAACTAAGATCTCACATGCGGCATGGTGCAACCAATAAAACCAAAAAAATCCTTTAAGTAGTATGCTCAAGGTCATTACAAAGCTAGAGAACTGATCTTAATTTGTAGCAGACACTGTTAGTTATATATCCAAAAACACTTGCCCCTCTTCACTGTTTCTTTCTTGTGGCTGACCTAGGATTTACTCTGATGCACCTGGTAGCTCAGTTGGTAAAGAATCCAACTGCAATGCAGAAGATCCCAGTTCAGTTCCTAGGTCAGGAAGATCTGCTGGAGAAAGAAATGGCAACCCATTCCAGTATTCTTGCCTGGAGAATCCCACAGACAGAGGAGCTGGTAGGCTACAGTCCATGAGGTCGCAGAGTCGGACATGACTGAGCAACTTCACTTTCTTGTGGCTCAGCTAGTAAAGAATTTGCCTGCAATGCGGGAGACCTGAGTTTGATCCCTGGCTTGGGAAGATCCCCTGGAGAAGGGAACAGTTACCCACTCCAGTATTCTGGCCTGGAGAATTCCATGAACTGTATAGTCCATGGGGTTGCAAAGAGTTAGTCACAACTGAGTGACTTTTACACACACACACATATAAACTTTTCCCATGCTACCTACCATGTGCTAAGGAAAGGTAGTTGAGTTTCTAGCTTGGGGCAAATTTGAGTCTTCTAAGCCAATCATCAATACCCAACTTTCCCTACCCGAACGGGGTTTAGTGTTTAGAAATAGGGTGTTTCTGGTTAATGTGATACTAAGGAAGATCTTTATTTTTTGGGGGGGGGGGGCTCCAAAATCACTGCAGATGGTGATTGCAGCCATGAAATTGAAAGACGCTTACTCCTTGGAAGGAAAGTTATGACCAACCTAGAGAGCATATTAAAAAGCAGAGACATTACTTTGCCAACAAAGGTCCGTCTGGTCAAGGCTATGGTTTTTCCAGTGGTCATGTATGGATGTGAGAGTTGGACTGTGAAGAAAGCTGAGCGCCGAAAAATTGATGTTTTTGAACTGTGGTGTTGGAGAAGACTCTTGAGAGTCCCTTGAACTGCAAGGAGATCCAACCAGTCCATCCTAAAGGAGATCAGTCCTGGATGTTCATTGGAAGGACTGATGCTGAAGCTGAAACTCCAGTCCTTTGGACACCTCATGCGAAGAGTTGACTCATTGGAAAAGACCCTAATGCTGGGAGGGATTGAGGGCAGGAGGAGAAGGGGGAAAAGAGGATGAGATGGCTGGATGGCATCACTGACTCGATGAACATGAGTTTGGGTAAATTCCGGGAGTTGGTGATGGACAGGGAGGCCTGGCGTGCTGCGATTCATGGGGTCACAGAGAGTCCGACACAACTGAGTGACTGATCTGAACTGAACTGAACTGAAGGAAGATCTGCTAGTGGGGGTTCTAGAAAGATTTTTTATTCTTAAGAAAGAGTAGTTGCTGTTTTTCTTCTGCTGTGTTTTGTCCCTACATGTGATACAACTGCTATGGCAGTAACTTTGTATCACTGAGAGGTGTTAGCCTGAGAGTGAGAACAAGTTCTTTGAGAATGACAGGAGGAGAGAAAGTTTCTAGATCTCTGAAGGCCTGATGAGTCCCTGAATCCACCAGCCTTGGAGCCACTTCAACTCAGACCTCCTTACTTAGAGGAGAAATTCATTTAACTTTGTGGAAGCCATCTGATCTATATCCAAAGTCATCCTAGCAATATAAGAGCCAGGATTTCTGATTCAAATGCCAGCAAATATTTTTTCACAGAAACAACCACAACAGGTAGCCTCCTCGTGTGTCCATTTTTCACTGAATAATTATAGCTGTCAAGTAGAATTAGCATCATCCTTTAGAAACAGAATTCACCAAATCAAATGCTTGTTGGAGCCAGTCAGTTAACCTAAGTGGGGAGGGTAGGTTTTCAGAAGCCTGGAGAAAAGAGCAGCGACCAAAGTAACCTCCAGCAAATTGCTGCCCAGTATTACCAGAGCTACTGGATGTTTTTAAAAGAAGGTTTCAAAAGCAGAATTTTGACAAGGACAGTCTTGATTTTAAAATTTTGGCCACTGATTTATTTTAAAAATATGCAAGCCAAACATAGCATGTGTGCATGTTACATTGAGATGTTTACTTATGAATCTGTAACATCTACCTTAAAAGACTACCATTATTATCATATCTATAATTTAATTGTGTCATAAGTGTGTGTTAGTTGCTCAATTGGGTCCAACTCTCTGTGACCCCACAGACTGGGACTCGCCAGGTTCCCCTGTCCATAGGATTTTCCAGGCAAGAATACTGGAGTGGGTTGCCATTTCCTTCTCCATATATTGGTGTAATTTTTTACACTAGCCTTCAAAAAACAGGAACCCAGCAGTGCCAGGGAGATGGTCCTTTATCCCCACTCTAACCCTGAGCACAAACTGGACCTAAGGCAGGCTGTGGGATTTACCCCTTGAGGATGTTCTTTCTTGACAAATCATTGCATCTGCAGAAATCCTTAGTTCTCAAAAAAATAGTGAGTTTTCTTTCTTGTTGTTGTTGTTTGTTTTAATGGAAAGTTTGCTTTTATGGCTCCAAAATGTGCCAAAGAAGATTTTTTAAAGTTTTAGAACTTTGAGAAGCTTATGGTAAGATTTTGAAATTCATCTGATGTTAGATTGAAATATCACAGGCTTACTAAGTCTTTAAGGAACAGCCAGAGCTTAAGAAAGAATGAATTCAGGAAAGGGCTTCAGAATTTTAGGATCACAACGTGACATATATTAACCTGGAATAATGGTAGTGGTAAAAATATTGCCCTTTTCTTTTTCTTTGCTTTTAAATTGTATTTTTCCTAATTATTAATGTAGCACAGAGCATTCTAGAACATCTTGAAAGTAGTAAAAATTATAAAATATCAAAGTGAATGTTACAAAAAATTGTCACCAGAGATAAGTAATACTAATATCTTGGTATAATTTCTCTCAGTATCCTTGCTGCCTGCCTGCTAAGTCACTTCAGTCATGTCTGACTCTGTGCGACCCATAGACAGCAGCCCACCAGGCTCCTCCACCCCTGGGATTCTCCAGGCAAGAAACACTGGAGTGGGTTGCTATTTCCTTCTCCAACTCAGTATCCTTACTTTTTCCAAATCTTTATCTTATTTATTTGGGATCATACGACATAATCATTTTTGTACCTTGTTTTCTCATTTTAACATTATTGAATCTAGATTTTAGGTCTGAATTTTGAGGCCAGCTTGATTTGTGATGGTAATACAATTTTTTTCCCCTCTAGCCATTAGGATTTTTAAAATTTAAAATTTTTAAAATTGATGTTGTGCCAGCGTGTACCTTACACTAATTTTACCTGGAATGCACTTGATTTGTGGCAATAGCTCTTGTTGTCACCTCATGAAAATTTCTGTTAAATATTCTGCTTCTATCTCAGTTGCTGTGTGCTTTTTTGGACAAAACTTCAGTATTAAGTCATATCTCTGTTGTTTTTCCTCTCTGAGCTTTCTAAAGAAATAATTTCAGGATTTTATTGGCTATCTAAGACATATTCAAAGGTTTTTTTTTTTTTAATTGAAAATAATAATAATTCAAACTCTAGGTTCCCTCTCTTATAATATCTTTATATAGGTCCAGTTTTATCTTTTTAATACTCTATAAAGCATAAAGCATAATGAAGGAATATCATTGAGAAGAATGTTTCCTAAAAGACAGGTGAAAAGAGTGTACTCAGACCTCTTGTATGTCCCCAGTAGCAGAAGGAAGCAGCCTTTGGGCATATTCTGTTAGTATTTACCCAGCCTGTTTATCTACTTAGTCCACATTTCCACAGGCAAGTAAGAATTGAGGGTGCAATATAAAGTCTTCCCACTTCTGGCTATCTGTGGTCATATTATAGGCTAGAAAGTAATCGCACCTGAATTAAAGTTAGAAATTAAGAGTTTAAACTTTACAGTCTAGCACAGTAAGTTGATTACAGGTATTTGTCTTCATGCTCACACGATTAATTAATATAAAATGAAGCAAGGACAAAGTTACAAACACAAAATACTTCCATACAAGTAGGACTAGAAGAATGCCAAAGGAGACAGCAGTGGAAAAGAGATTTCAACTAGTTTGGGAAAGATATAAGATGCACAGTGAAGTTGTCTTAAGAATAGCAGAGAAGGCTAAAATCAAAAGACATCCCATAAAGGGATGATGATGAGAAAGTCTACCCATTAGAACCATCAGAGAGTCTCGGGGAACACTTAAGGTCAGGAGGAGGCCTGAGATAGAAAAATGTGAAATTTAGAAGTCTCTCTTCCAGTAGGATGCACCTGAAATACTCCCTCATCTCCAGTCACTGCAGATATAGACTTCTCACTGAAGCAGTTAAACTGAAGGATTTCTTGACTGTGTAGCCTAAGTTACAGAGGATAGGGTGATAATGAGCAGGGCTAACTCTGAGGGGCGATGCAGGTAAGGATGCTTATAAACCGTGAGGTCCCCATGCTTCCCCACCAGTTGGTTCTCAGAAAGCAGATAACCAGGTAAAAAATGTGTAAGCTTTTGTCTTGAAACTCTGACCATGAAAACCTAATGTTTTCCTTACCTTTACTAAACTTTAGGTTTCTTTCTAACTACAGGCATACCTTGTTTTATTATGCTTTGCAGATTTTTTTTCCCCCACAAATTGAAGGTTTCTTGGCATCCCTGAATCCAGAAAATCTATTGTCACCGCTTTTTGTTTTGTTTTTCCAACAGCATTTTCTCACTTTGTATCTGTATATCACATTTTAGTAATTCTTGCAATATTTTAAACTTTTCCATTACTACTTGTTATGGTGATCTGTGATCACTGATCCTTGATATTAGTATTGTTCGGGGGCACCACAAACCACACCCACGTTAAGACAGGACAAGGTTAATTGATAAATGTGTATGTCCTGACTTCATCACTGGTCAGCCACTCATATGCCATCTCTCCCCGCTCTTTGGGCCTTACTATTCTCTGAGATACAGTAGTAGTGAAATTAAGCCAATTAATAACCTGACATTGGCCTCTTAAGTGTTGAGTGGAAGAAAGAGTCACCTGTGCCTTTCGAAAACTAGAAATGATTAAATTTAGTGGGGGAAGCATCTTGAAAGCTAAGATAGGCCAAAAACTAGGCCGCTTGTGCCAAACAGGTAGTCAGTTTGTGAATGTACAAGGAACATTCTTGAATGAAATTAAAAGTGCGATTGTAGTGAGCACAAAAATGATCAGAAAGTGAAAGAACCTAATTGCTGCTGTGGAGAAAGTTTTAATGGCCTGTCACAATTTCATGACAAAACTTAAACATATGACAAGCTGTTGGTTTTATGCATGAGCAAAGAAACTGATTTCTTGAGATAGAATTTACCGCTGGTAAAGATACTGTGAAGACTGTTGAAATAACAACAAAATATTTAGAGTATTATATAAACTTATTTGATGAAGCAGTGGCAAAGTTTGAGAAGATTGACTCTAGTTTTGAAAGAAGCCCTATGTGGGTAAAATTGTTTCAAACAGCATTGCATGCTACAGAGAATTTTTTTTTCATGAAGGGACATGTTACTTGATGGAGCACATTTTGGTTTTGTCTTCTTTTAAGAAATTGCCACCACCACCTCAGCCTTTAGTAACCACCACCCTGACCAGGCAAGCAGATCATGTCAGCATGGAAGTAAGACCCTCCACCAGCAAAAAGAATTACAACTAGCTGAAGGGTCAGATGATGGTGAACACAATTTAGCAATAAAGTATTTTAAAAATAATTTTATTTACGATTCATTTATTTTTGGCTGTGGTAGGTCTTCTGCTGTGTAGGCTTGTCTCTATTTGCACCGAGTATGCTTAGTTGCTCTGTGGCATAAGGGATGTTCCTGGATCAGGGACTGAACCTATGTCTCCTGCATTGGCTGGCAGATTAGTTACCACTGAGCCGCCAGGGAAGCCCCCAATAAAAACCTTTAAGTGAAGGTATATACTTTGAATTTTTAGAGATAAAGCTATTGCTACAGTATACAATAGACATCCATATAGTGTAACTATAACTTTCATATGTACTGCTGCTGCTAAGTCGCTTCAGTTGTGTCCAACTCTGTGCAACCCCATAGACGGCAACCCACCAGGCTCCTCTGTCCCTGGGATTCTCCAGGCTAGGAAATCACAAATTTGTGTGACTTGTTTTATTGCAGTATTCACTTTACTGCAGTGATCTGGAACCAAACCTGCAGCATCTCTGAGGTGTGCCTTTACAGGACCCTGACTGCTCTTTAGAAAATTATATAAATTATTTCTCTGCTCTTTGGGGATGTAAATCTTCAATAACCCAGGAATGTCTCTCTCAAGGACCTGGCATCCCTCCCTTTGAAATGTAATCATCAAAAATGATAATGTTCCTCTCTCCCAGTGTCTCTGGAAGGAACTTCCATGGAGCCCATTAGAAAACTGCATTGCAGACAGATTCTTTACTGTCTGAGCTATCAGGAAAGCCCCCGTTAGGAAACACAGATGGACTAATCACACTGACTAGCCTCCTCCAAACTTACTTCAGTAGTTTGCCAGAAGCTCACCATGTGCTTAAAACTCTCTCATCTTTTGTTTCACAGGACTTGAGTTCAATCTCTTCCCATTATTGTAATAGTCTGCAATAGAGTCTTCTTTCCCTGTTTTATTCCACCCATTGTAGTTTTTCTTTGACAGATCAAAGACCTCAGAGTAAAGACCTGCAGATACTGAAATGTGTGAGGTCATAAGTGTTTTATTTTCATACTGTAGGGAGGCTCATTAGCGGCAAGGTCTGCTCACACACATGGAGCTTCTCATGTATCTCTCTTAAGTAGGTACCAGCAGCCAAGACTCGGTAGACATTTGAGAAAAGCTTCCAGTGGTAAATAAAGAGAAGGAAAGCCCATGAGAGCATTTAACTAAGTGTACAGGGAGACAGAAAGTTGTATAAAAGAGTAAGCCAGAGGGGCAATGAAATTAGAGGGCTATGATTTTATTTGTTCTGGAAGAAGAACTCCATAATTCATTAGTATGGTAAAATTTCAAAGGTTTGAATTACAAGAATAAATATGGAATGGTAGCTTTATAAAAGAAGTGAGAAAATAAAAGCAAGAATGTCAAAGACAGAAAGAACACATACCCCTCCATCCCAAGACAAAAAAAGAAGTGGAGAAATACAGGAAGCAAGAGAAAAGAGGAAAAATAGAAGAAAGGAATAGGTTTTTGAAAAAGCCTAAAAATACCATGAGGCAAAATACATTAGAATCTTGCCAATTAAAAGACATAGACTGTAAGACTATACTCTGAAAAAAACTTAGCTTTGTGCTGGTTACAAGAGAGAAAATATAAGGACACAATAAAGTCAAAAGTAAAGAAAAAAGATATACAAGGCAAATATAAACCAAGAGAAAGTTTACACATTTCTTTTCTAAGCCTCTTTACATGCTCTTAGACCAAGATTTTTAGTGGTGTTACTTAAACATTCTATATGCTATCAATTTTGATCTGTCAATCTATTAGTTACCGACAGAAATATATTAAATCTTCTATTATGGTGGTTATTTTGTTGTTGTTTTTCTCCTTCATATGTTTTGAGACTACATAGTAGGTGCCAGAAGCTTCGAGATACTATGCCTTCTTAGTAAATTTCATTAAAAAAAATGTAGTGAGTCTAATTATCATTAGTAACACATTTTTTTTCTTAAAGTTTGTTTAAGCTGGTATTAACATAGCCACCTCAGCTTTACTTTGCTCATATTATCCTGGTATGTTCATTTATTTATTTATATATCCATCTTTTCTTAGACCTTATGTTTTTGATGTTTGTATTGTTAACAACTTAAGGCTAAAATTATTTTTAATCTTACTGGATAATCTTTTTAATAGACTCATAGTATATTTAGAGATATTGTTCTACAGATATGTTTATTTCTACTATTTATTTTTGCATTTTCTAGTTATCTTCTTCACTGCTACTTTTTTTGTGATTTCTTAACTGCTTTTTATTAGTAGGCAAGTGTAACAAGATCTAAATTTAAATAATATATTTATAAACAATAATAATTCAATGATTTAGGATTGCCTTCATTCTGAACAAATTTTTTTATCTTAGATATTATTATCCAAGGTTTTTGTTTCACAGATGTTACTTCCAAAATCAGTTAATTTCATTAGTATTATTTTATACATCACTATCAGTTTAAACTCATTCTTAATCACTTTTCTTGATCTGTAGACCTTGTTAAGAGTAAGAGTATAATTTTTCTTCCTCTTGACATTTTTATAACTTGCATCATGGACATTAAAAAAAAAAAAAAAAAAGAAACTCCTAAGGGTAAGCTCTTGTTTTTTTTTTTTTTAAGATATGTTTTTGGATAAAACTTTATCATCTTTATTACTGAATTATAGTCTAATGTTTTATAAATTATAAATTGATAAATATGCCCTTTCAGGAAACTCAGCACATTTTCCCACTTTGTGTGTGTGTGTGTGCTATCATATTAGTCTGGTGCCTGACAAAATGATATCCCTTTCTAGTTAATCTGTCTTTTCCTTTCAGTTGTTTTTAATATCTTCTTTTTGACTCTTTGCTCCTTTGTTTCACTATTATCTATCCAAGTATGGATCTACTATTTATCTTGTTTCTCATTTGTTACGCTCTTTGAATTTGTAACTTTATGTCTTGCATAAATACTGGAAATTTCTCAGATGTTCTTTTTGCATGTTTTTTCTCCACATTCTCTGTTCTTTTCTTCTGGAAACTACTTCTAATTTAGACATGATTCTTTCCCTATTTCTCAGCCTCTTTCCCCCCTATTTCTCAGCCTCTTTTTAAACGAATAGTTTATTTCTTTTTGGCTGTGCTGGGTCTTCGTTGCTGTGCTGGCTTTTCTCTACTTGCAGTGCATGGTCTTCTTACTGTGCTGTTTCTCTCGTCGCGGAGCACAGGCTCTAAGGCGTGTGGCTTCAGCAGTTGTGGCAGGTGGAATCAGTAGTTGCAGCTCCTGGGCCCTAGAGCACAGGCTCAGTAGCTGTGGCTCATGGGCTTAGCTGCCCTGTGGCACGTGGGGTCTTTCCAGATCAGGGATCGAATCTGAACCTCTTGCACTGACATGTGGTTTCTTCACCACTGAGTCACCAAGGAAGCCCAGCCTCTTTTCATTTCCATCTCTTTGTCTTTCTAGGTTTGTTTCTGAGTATTATTATTGATCATCATTATTATTATGTTCATGATGCTTGAACATTGTTATGTTTTTAGTTTTACCTTTTTTTTAAAGGTTTGGTATTTAGTAAGTCAACCATTTGAATTTTTCTGACTTTTTTATCTATACAGTCTCAATTCATGTAACTACTTTCTTTGTGTTTTCAAAAATCGAGTTTCAATTTTAGATTTGAAGAAATTCTTTGAGGCTCAAAGTGTTATGTGATTTCTGTTTCTTTTTAGTCAGGAACTCTAGACCATTACCAAACTTGGACTCCTCTTCAGCTCTTTTCCTGGGACTCTTTGGGCCATTCTACTGCCATATATTTGAATCTTTAATTGTGTGAACAGAGTTTTATTATGATTTCTAGAGGAGACATATATCTCATCCAAATTCCAGGCCAGGCACTCAGGTGTTTCTTTTTTATTTGTTTGTTTTCTTTTTTCAAACTAGCGGTGAGATAGAATTTTTTCCCCAACCATCTTCACTAAAGGTAGCTTATGAGACATCTTATCTTCATTTACCTTCTTCAGTTTTAAGACTGAATGTTTCCTAACTCTTCAGGAGCCCCTCCATGCACTTAAAGGGGTATTTATAATTGTATCCCAATTTTTCTTGGTGTTTGGTAACTGGGGAAGTTTCAGAATATTTAGCCTGGTGTTTAATTATAAATAGAGGTCAATATAATCATTCTCTATTTTGAAAACCATTTATATTTATAAATTTATCAACACCCAGACATTCAAATGTGTTTCCAATGAAAACACAATTAAAAAAGTATAGAAATATTTTTAAGATCCTCATAGGTTTGTTCTCTGAAGATTTTGATTCTTTTGCAATATGTCTTTAAGAAGCTAAGACTCCTTAAATAAGTTCAAGGTTAAAGAAAATAAACTGAAAATAGGAAAAATGTCTGCAAAGATTTCTATTTCACAGAATAAAACAGCTCCTGGGAATATATCTAAATGCATGAGGTAGAGAATGAGGCCAGAAAGCTCTAACCTCAAAAGTGAAAAATTCCTAAGTTCTGCAGGTAAACAAAGGCTGGTACGTCTTATATTTGACTTCTGTAGCCCCTCATGGCCCATTGGTATTTTATTTATTTATTTATTTTTCATTTATTTTTATTAGTTGGAGGCTAATTACTTTACAATATTGTAGTGGTTTTTGCCATACACTGACATGAATCAGCCATGGATTTACATGTGTTCCCCATCCCGATCCCCCATCCTGCCTCCCTCCCCATCCCATCCCTCTGGGTCTTCCCAGTGCACCAGCCCTGAGCACTTGTCTCATACATCCAACCTGGGCTGGTCATCTGTTTCACCCTTGATAGTATACTTGTTTCAATGCTATTCTCTTAGAACATCCCACTCTCACCTTCTCCCACAGAGTCCAAAAGTCTGTTCTGTACATTTGTGTCTCTTTTTCTGTTTTGCATATAGGGTGATCGTTACCATCTGTTTAAATTCCATATATATGTGTTAGTATACTGTATTGGTCTTTATCTTTCTGGCTTACTTCACTCTGTATAATGGGCTCCAGTTTCATCCACCTCATTAGAACTGATTCAAATGAATTCTTTTTAATGGCTGAGTAATATTCCATAGTGTATATGTGTCACAGCTTTCTTATCCATTCATCTGCTGCTGGGCATCTAGGTTGCTTCCATGTCCTGGCTATTATAAACAGTGCTGCAATGAACATTGAGGTGCACGTGTCTCTTTCAGATCTAGTTTCCTCAATGTGTATGCCCAGAAGTGGGATTGCTGGGTCATATGGCAGTTCTATTTCCAGTTTTTTAAGGACTCTCCACACTGTTCTCCACAGTGGCTGTACTAGTTTGCATTCCCACTAACAGTGTAAGAGGGTTCCCTTTTCTCCACACCCTCTCCAGCATTTATTGCTTGTAGACTTTTGGATAGCAGCCATCCTGACTGGCGTGTAATGGTACCTCATTGTGGTTTTGATTTGCATTTCACTGCTAATGAGTGATGTTGAGCATCATTTCATGTGTTTGTTAGTCATCTGTATGTCTTCTTTGGAGGTATGTCTGTTTAGTTCCTTGGCCCATTTTTTGATTGGATCATTTATTTTTCTGCAATTGAGCTGCAGGAGTTGCTTGTATATTTTTGAGATTAATCCTTTGTATATTGCTTCATTTGCTATTATTTTCTCCCATTCTGGAGGCTGTCTTTTCACCTTGCTTTTAGTTTCCTTTGTTGTGCAAAAGCTTTTAAGTTTCGTTAGATCCCATTTGTTTATTTTTGCTTTTATTTCCAATATTATGGGAGGTGGTTCATAGAGGATCTTGCTGTGGTTTATATCAGAGAGTGTTTTTCCTATATTCTCTTCTAGGAGTTTTATAGTTTCTGGTCTTACATTTAGATCTTTAATCCATTTTGAGTTTATTTTTGTGTATGGTGTTAGAAGGTGTTCTAGTTTCATTCTTTTACAAGTGGTTGACCAATTTTCCCAGCAACACTTGTTAAAGAGGTGGTCTTTTTTCCATTGTATATTCTTGCCTCCTTTGTCGAAGATAAGGTGTCCATAGGTACGTGGATTTATCTCTGGGCTTTCTATTCTGTTCCATTGATCTATATTTCTGTCTTTGTGCCAGTACCATACTGTCTTGATGACCGTGGCTTTGTAGTAGAGCCTGAAGTCAGGCAGGTTGATTCCTTCAGTTCCATTCTTCTTTGTCAAGATTGCTTTGGCTATTCGAGGTTTTTTGTATTTCCATACAAATTGTGAAATTATTTGTTCTAGTTCTGTGAAAAATACCGTTGGTAGCTTGATAGGAATTGCATTGAATCTATAGATTGCTTTGGGTAGAATAGCCATTTTCACAGTATTGATTCTTCCAGTTCATGAACACGGTATATTTCTCCATCTATTTGTGCCCTCTTTGATTTCTTCCATCAGTGTTTTATAGTTTTCTATATACAGGTCTTTCATTTCTTTAGGTAGATATACTCCTAAGTATTTTATTCTTTTTGTTGCAATGGTGAATGGTATTATTTCCTTAATTTCTCTTTCTGTTTTCTCATTGTTAGTGTATAGGAATGCAAGGGATTTCTGTGTGTTAATTTTATATCCTGCAACATTACTGTATTCATTGATCAGCTGTAGTAATTTTCTGGAAGAGTCTTTAGGGTTTTCTATGTAGAGGATCATGTCATCTGCAAACACTGAGAGTTTTACTTCTTCTTTTATTTAAAGTCTATTATGTTCTTTCCTTCTATATTGAACCCAGATAATGAAATATCTTGTGAGACTAACCTATCAACAATTAAGAAAAACACCCATTTTAAATGGTAGACACATCCTGTCCTCTATTATTGAATCAGCTTCTCTAGGCTCCAAACTTTTCTCTCTAATAGCCTGGGCTTGGGTTGTTTATCTACTGTTTTGGGCGGGGAGGAGTATAGTTGATTAAGGGCTTCCCTGATAGCTCAGTGGTAAAGGATCTACCTGCCAAGCAGAAGATGTGGGTTTGATCCGTGCATTGCAAAGATCCTCTCGAGATGGATATGGTGGTCTACTCCAGGATTCTTGCCTGGGAAATTCCATGGACAGTGGAACCTGGTGGGCTGCAGTCCATGGGGTTGCAAGAGTCGAACCAATTTAGCAACAGACTTTCACTTTTTTTCATAGTTCTCTAAGTCTGTTAGTCTGTTTTGTAAATAAGTTTGTCTACTTTCATTAGTAAGTCTTCCAAAACTTAAATTGGTTAAAGCACTGATGTTTTTAGTCTATACAGTGTATCTTGCTTCTGTGTTGTGGATTGATATTATAAACAATAATACAATCACAAGAAAATTTTAAATAGCTGGCAGTACATTTATCTCTCTTCTTCCTCCCTCCCTCCCTCTTTCTCCATTGCTTCCTCCCTTCCCTCTACCTCTGCCTTTCATCTTCTTGTTTACTCTCTCTCTTTTCCTTTCTCTTTGGGCAGATGGTGTTTATCCAGGAAGTAGATACAATAAAGAAACGAGGAGGGGATCAGTAGAAACCAAATGATAACCACCATCACTAACTATCTGACATCTTTGAAAATTTCCCCTAAACCCTAATGTTTACACACAGAAATCATTATATTCTATTTTTTAAATTTAATTTTGTCTTTAATATAGTTTATTTTTTAGAGCAGTTTTAGGATCATAGCAAAATTGAGGAGAATGTACAGATATTTTCCATGGAAACACTGCCCTACAAATGCCTCCTCCATTGCCAGTATCCCCCAGAAGAAAGTTACATCGTTACAACTGATGAAAACCTTTACTGTCATTGTTATCACTCATGATGTGGTATATACTAGGGCTCATTCTTGGTATTGTACAGTCTATGAGTTTGGAGAAAACTATAATGACATGTATCTACTGTTACAGCATCATACAGTGCAATTTCACTGTCCCCCAAATCCTTGTTCTTCCTGCCTTCCTCTGGCAAAACTGATCTTTTTAATGTCTCCATCATTTCAGTTCGGTCGCTCAATCATATCCAACTCTTTGCAGCACGCCAGGATTCCCTGTCCACAACCAACTGCCAGATCATGGTCAAACTCATGTCCATTGCGCCGGTGATGCCATGTAGCCATCTCATCTTTTGTCGTCCCCTTCTCCTCCTGCCTTCAATCTAGTCAGTTCATTGCATCAGGTAGCAAAAGTATAGGAGTTTCAGCTACAGCATCAGTGCTTCCAAAGAATATTCAGGACTGTTTTCCTTTAGGATTGCCAGGTTTGATTTTCTTGCAGTCCAAGGGACTCTCAAGAATCTTCTCCAACACCACAGTTCAAAAGCATCAATTCTTCACACTCAGGTTTCTTTATGGTCCGATTCTTACATCCAAACATGACTATTGGAAAAACCATAGCTTTGACTAGACAGACCTTTGTGGACTAAGTAATGTCTCTGCTTTTTAATATGCTCTCTATGTTGGTCATAGTTTGTCTTCCAAGAAGCAAGCATCTTTTAATTTCATGGTTTCAGTCACCATCTGCAGTGATTTTGGAGTTCAAGAAAATAAAGTCTCTCACTATTTCCATTGTTTCCCCATTTATTTGCCATGAAGTAATGGGACCAGATGCTATGATCTTAGTGTTCCGAATGTTGAGTTTTAAGTCAACATTTTCACTCTCCTCTTTCACTTTCATCAGGAGGCTCTTGAGTTCTTCTTCGATGTCTGTTATAAGGGTGGTATCATCTGCGTATCTGAGATTTTTGATATTTCTCCTGTGAGTCTTGATTCTAGCTTGTGCTTCATTCAGCCCAGCATTTTGCAAGATGTATTCTGAATATAAATTAAATAAGCAGGGTGACAATATACGGCCCTGATGGACTACTTTTCCAATTTCGAACCAGTCTGTTGTTCCACAATGAGTTCTAACTGTTCCTTCTTGACCTGCATGCAGATTTCTAAGGAGCCAGGTAAGGTGGTCTGGTATTCCCATCTCATGAAGAATTTTCCACAGTTCGTTGTGATCCACACAGTCAAAGGCTTTGGCATAGTCAATAAAGAAGAAGCAGATGTTTTTCTGGAACTCTCTTGCTCTTTTGATGATCCAAAGGATGCTGGCAATTTTATCTCTGGTTCCTCTGCTTTTTCTAAATCCAGCTTGAACATCTGGAAGTTCACAGTTCACATACTGTTGAAGCATGGCTTGTAGAATTTTGAGCATTACTTTACAAGCGTGTGAGATGAGTGCAATTGTGCAGTAGTTTGAGCATTCTTTGGCACTGCCTTTCTTTGGGATTGAAATGAAAACTGATCTCTTCCAATCCTATGGCCACTGTTGAGTTTTCCAAATTTGCTGGCATATTGAATGAAGCATTTTAACAACATCAACTTTTAGGATTTGTAATAGCTCAACTGGAATTACCTCACCTCCACCAGCTTTGTTCATAGTGATGCTTCCTAAGGCCCACTTGACTTCGCATTCCAGGATGTCTGACTCTAGGTGAGTGATCACACCATTGTGGTTATCTGGGTCAGGAAGGTCTTTTTTGTATAGTTCTTCTGTGTATTCTTGCCACCTCTTCTTACTATCTTCTGATTCTGTTAGGTCCATACCATTTCTGCCCTTTATTGTGCCTATCTTTTCATGAAATATTCTCTTTGTATCTCTGATTTTCTTGAAGAGATCTCTACTCATTCCCATTCTTTTGTTTTCCTCTGTTTATTTGCACTGATCACTGAGGAAGGCTTTCTTATCTTTCCTTGCTATTCCTTGGAATTCTGCATTTGCGTATATCTTTCCTTTTCTACTTTGCCTTTAGCTTCTCTTCCTTTCTCAACTGTTTGTAAGACCTCCTAAGACAACCATTTTGCCTTTTTGTATTTCTTTTTATTGGGGATGGTCTTGATCCCTACCTCCTGTAAAATGTCACAAACCTTCATCCATAGTTCTCCAGGCACCCTATCATATATAATTCCTTGGATCTATTTGTTACTTCCACTGTATAATTTTAAGGGATTTGATTTACATCATACCTGAATGATCTAGTGGTTTCCCCTACTTTCTTCTATTTAAGTCTGAGTTTTGCAATAAGAAGTTTGTGATCGGAGCCACAGTCAGCTCCTGGTCTTGTTTTTGCTGACTGTATAGAGTTTCTGTGTCTTTGGCTGCAAAGAATAGCATCAATCTGATTTTTGTATTGACCACCTGGTGATGTCCATGTGTAGAGTCTTCTCTTGTGTTGTTGGAAGAGGGTGTTTGCTATGACCAGTGTATTCTCTTGGCAAAACTCTGTTAGCCTTTGCCCTGCTTCTTTTTGTACTCCAAGGCCAAAGTTGCCTGTTACTCCAGGTATCTCTTGACTTCCTACTTTTCTGTTCTAATCCCTTATGATGATAAGGACATCTTTTTTTGGCATTAGTTCTAGAAGGTCTTGTAGGTCTTCATGGAACATTCAACCTCAGCTTCTTCAGCATTACTGGTTGGGCAAAAACTTGGATTACTGTGATATTAAATGGTGTGCCTTGGAAACGGACAGAGATCATTCTGCCATTTTTGAGATTTCACTCACGTACTGCATTTCAGACTCTTGTTGAGTATGAGGGCTACTCCATTTCTTCTAAGGGTTTCTTGCCCACAGTAGCAGATATAATGGTCATCTGAATTTAAATTTGCATATTTTATTTCACTGTTTCCTAAACTGTTGATGTTCACTCTCGCCATCACCTGTTTGACCACTTCCAATTTACCCTGATTCATGGACCTAACATTCCAGGTTCCTATGCAATATTATTCTTTACCGCATTGAACTTCACTTCCATCACCAATCACATCCACAAGTGGGCATTGTTTTCGCTTTGGTTCCATCTCTTCAGTCTTTCTGGATTTATTTCTCCACTCTTCTCCAGTAGACCACATTTTGTCATAACTCTCCTCCATGACTTGTCCATTTTGGGTGGCCCTACATGGCATGGTTCATAGTTTCATTGAGTTTTTCAAGGCCGTGGTCCATGAGAATAGTTTGGTTAGTTTTCTGTGATTGTGATTTTCATTCTGTCTGTGCTCTGATAGAGAAGGATAAGTGGCTTATGGAAGCTTCCTGATGGGAAAGACTGACTGTGGGTGAAAATGTGTCCATAATATTGCCTTTTTAAAAATGTCATGGAGTTGGAATAACAGTACAGAGCCTTTTCAGATTGGCTTCTTTCACTTAGTTATGCATTTAAATTCCTTGCAGTCTTTTCATGGCTTGATAGCTGATTTCTTTTTAGCAGTCAATACTATTCCACTGTCTGAATGTATAATGGTTGTTTATCTGTTCACCTACTGAAGGATATCTTGATTGTTTCTGAGTTTTAGACATTATAAATAAAACTGCTATAAACATTGATGTGCAGGTTTCTTTGTCTACATAAGTTTTTAACACCTTTGGGTAAATACCAAGGAGGACAATTACTGGATCAAATGTTAAGAGTATTATTTTTAGCTTTCTAAGAAACCACCAAACTGTCTTTCACAGGGGCTGTGCCACTTAGCATTCTCACAAGCAATGAATGAATTCCTGTTACTCCAGATTTTCACTGGAAATTGATATTGCCAGTGTTGTGGCTTTTCACCACTCTAACAAGTGTGCAGTGGTATCTCATTGCTGCTTTAATTGAAATTTCCCTGATAACACATGATGTTCATATGCTTATTTTCCACCTTTTCTTTTCTTTTCTTTTTTTTTTTTTTTTTGATGAGGTGTTAATTGATCTATATATTCATCAGTTTTTTTATGGTTGATTTTTAAGAGTTCTTTATATATTTGGGATGCCACCTTTTGGAAGTATTTTTCTACCAGTCTGTGAATTGCTTCTTTTTCTCTTGACATTGTCTTTCAAAAAGTAGAAATCTTAAATTTTAAGATTTTAAGTTTAAATTTTAATTTAAACTTTATTTAAATTAAATAGTAATTTTAATTTAAAGTCCAGTTTAGTAAGTCTTTTTCTTTTATGGTTCTTGCCTTTGGTGTTGTATCTAAAAAGTCATTGTCAAGCCTAAGGTCATTTCTGTTTTCTGTGTTATCTTCTAGGAGATGTATACTTTACATTTAAGTCTGTGATTCATTTTGAGTTAACCTTTGTGATGGATTTAAGGGCTGTGCTAGATTTGTTTACTGAACATGTATATCCACTTCCAATTGCAATCTATAGCTGCCCATCCTATCCCATGGATTGATGGTGTTGCTGAATTCAACTATGTTGCTACTGATTTCTCTGCACCCATTTCTGATAGAAGGAGGTTGAGGTATCCAACTATGATGGTGGATTCATGTATTTCTCCTGGTGATTCTATCAATTTCACCCTACGTACTATATTGAGATGCCCCATTGTTAGTGCATTTGTACCTAAGGATTGTTATGTCTCTTTGGAGAATTGACCTCTTTATAAGTATATAATGCTCATGTATTCCTGATAACATTCCTGGTTCTAAAGTCTACTCTTTCTGAAACTAATATAGTTTACTTCCACTTTCTTTTCATCAGTATCATTCATTCACTTATCTGTGTGTTTATATTTAAAGTGAATTTCTAATAAACAATGTATACTTGGGTCTTGCTTTTTAACCCATTTTTGAGGATCTTTGTCTTAAAGATGCACTTAGGCTACTCATGTTCAAAGTGATTAGAGTTGAATTAATATCTACCATGTTTGTTAACTGTTTTTATTTGTTGCTTTTATTCTTTGTTCCTTTTTTTTTTTTTTTTTGTCTTCCACTCTATTCCTGCCTTTCGAGGTTTTACATGAACATTTTTTCATTTTCTCTCATTTCTTAGTATGTGGATTATGTCTTTTTCACTTTTCTCTGCTGGTTGCCCCACAGTTTGCAATAATGAATCTAAGTCCGCTTTTGTATCACCCTGTATCACTGCATAAAGTGAAAGTGAAGTCGCTCAGTTGTGTACAACACCTTGCAACCCCATGGACTGTAGCCTACCAGGATTCTCCGTCTGTGAGATTTTCCAGGCAAGACTGCTAGAGTGGGTTGCCATTTCCTTCTCCAGGGGATCTTCCCGACCCAGGGATTGAACCCGGGTCTCCCACATTGCAGGCAGATGTTTCACTCTGGGAGACACCAGGGAAGCCCTGGTGTCCCTGCATAGATAGTATGAATTCCTTATACAGACATACCTCAGAGATGAGGCAGTTTCAGTTCCAGACCACTGCAATAAGGCAAATCTCACAATAAAGTAAGCCACACAAATTTTTGGTTTCTCAGTGTATATGAAAGTGATGATTATATACTGTAGTCTATTAAGTGTGCAATAGCATTTCTAAAAATGTACATATCTTAATTTAAAATATTTTATTGCTAAAAATTCCAGCCATCATTTGAGCCTTCAACACATCATAATCCTTTTGTAATATTACTATTAAAGATCACTGATCACAGATCACCATAACAAACATAATTATAATGAAATAGTTTGAGATATTGTGAGAATTATCAAAATGTAACAGAGTCAAAAAGTGAGCAAAAGTTATTGGAAGAATGCTGCTAATAGACTTGCTCAATGCACAGTTGCTAAAATTCTTCAATTTGTAAGAAAAAAATATATATTAATGGCAAAAACGTCAAGGATGCCTGTAAGGATAAAATACTCCTAATTTTTCCTCTTATTCCTAGTATCACTGCTCTCATTCATTTTACTTTACACATTAGAATATGTAAGCAGGGATGTGTGCACACACTTATACATAAGTATACATAATCAGATATATTGTTTATTATTATTTTGAAAACATTGTTCCTTGTTATATAAACTAAGAATAAGAAAAATAACAGGTTTTATTTTACCTTCACTTATTTCTTCTTTGGGGCTTCCCTGGTGGCTCAGATAGAAAAGAATCTGCTTGCAATGCAGGAGACCTGGGTTTTATCCCTGGGTGGGGAAGATCCCCTGGAGGAGGAAATGGCAACCAACTCCAGTATCCTTGCCTGGAGAATTCCATAGACAGAGGAGTCTGCTGGATTACAGTCCATGGGATTGCAAAGAGTCGGACATGACTGAGCGATTTCACGTCACTCACTTCATACTTTATCACTGGAGAAGGAAATGGCAACCCACTCCAGTATTCTCGCCTGGAGAATCCCGTGGACAGAGGAGCCTGGTGGGCCGTGGTTCATGGGGTCGCAGAGAGTCGGACACGGCTGATGCGACTAAGCACGCGTGCAAGCCTTCTTCATATAGATCTTATTTTCTGGCGTATATCATTTTCCTTTTCTCCAATGAACTTCTTGCGAGGTAGACCAATAGCAACAAGTTCCCTCAATTTTCACTTCCCACTCTTCTTCCTTTCATGGTTTCTGAAGAGAAGTCAGTTTAATTCTGTATTTCTTCCTCTACAGGTAAGTTGTCACTCTTCTTCCCCCGCACCACTGGCTTGTTTCAAGATTTTTTTTTTTTTTTGTAGTTTGAATAAAATATGCCTGTGTACTTTTTTTTTTTTTAATTTATTCTGCCTCATGTTCTCTATGTTTCCTTTGGTTTGGCATTAATTAAGAGAAAATAGTCATTATTTTTTTTTTTTTATGAAAAAAAAAATGCTTTTAATATGAGTTTGTGACGTCTTATTACAGAGAATGTCTTATTAATGCTATATACTTATGATTAAAATGATTATCACAGATTTACATTTTACTGATGTCCAGGTCTTTAACTCATAGTGGATCTCCTAAATGCCCTTCTCAGAAGCTCATTTACTTTATTATTTTTTTTTTTTTAAATATTATTTCATTAGTTGGAGGCCAATCACTTTACAACATTTCAGTGGGTTTTGTCATACATTGACATGAATCAGCCATATAGTTACACGTATTCCCCATCCCGATCCCCCCTCCCACCTCCCTCCCCACCCGACTCCTCAGGGTCCTCCCAGTGCACCAGGCCCGAGACAGTAAACATTTTATTTTATTTTATTTTTTTTTTAAATATTATTTTATTAGTTGGAGGCCAATCACTTTACAACATTTCAGTGGGTTTTGTCATACATTGACATGAATCAGCCATATAGTTACACGTATTCCCCATCCCGATCCCCCCTCCCACCTCCCTCCCCACCCGACTCCTCAGGGTCCTCCCAGTGCACCAGCAAAAATATTTTTTCAAATATTTCTTCTGTTTCTCTCTCTCTCTTCTTCTGATATTCCCATTACATATATGTTGCACTTCTGTAGGTGTCCCACAATTCTTGGATATACTCTTCCTTCATTTTAATGTTTACTTGTTTGCCTTTCTATTTTGGTAGCTTCTGTTGACATATTCTCAAGCTCAGAGATTCTTGCTTCAGCTGTGTCCTGTCTGTTAACAAGCCCATCAAAGACATTCTTCATTTCTGTTAAAGATTTTTGATCACTAGCATTTATATTTGGTTCTTTCTTAGAATTTCTATCTCACTACTTATATAGTCTTTGTATTCTTGCATACTGCCTACTTTATCTCTTCGAGCTCTTCCCAAAGTAATCACAATTATTTTCAATTCCTCATCTGATATTTCCAACATTTATGCTACTATTATGATATTCCAACATGTGATTCTGAGGCTTACTTTGCCTTTTCATATTGCATTTTCTACTTTAGTGTGTCTTGTAATTTTTTTTCTCATAGTTAGACATCATGTACTGGGTAAAAAGAAGGAGTATAAATAGGCCTTTAATAACATTGTGTTAAGGTGTGTGAGTGGCTGTGCATTTTATAGTTCTATGACTAGGTCTTTCAGTGAGCCTCTGGGCTATGAACTTCACACATGCTTCTCAGTTTTTTGCTTTTTTTTTTTTTCTTTTAAATTTTTTCCCTCCCCTTGATAGAATACTGGAGTTAGGTATTTCTTGTCCCAGAGGTTAGTTAGGCTCTGATAAATCCCCAGCAGGTTAAACTCTAGCTAAATAGCTTCTCTTGAGGGAAGATGTTAAAAACAGAATGCTTATGAAGAGATTTTTCTCTTGAGAGTGACTGTGAAAACCTAGTGGAGCTTCAGGAATTAAAACTGACCCCATTGTTGGGGACTTCTGACGACTGAATCCTGTTAGAAGTTTCACCTCTCAGACTTGCCCACACTGAGCCCCCAGCGATCTCAATTGCAGCTCACAGTTTCCTGCCTCAGCACCGGTTCCAAGAAAGGTTTCTGTTCTGGTTTGGTTGTGATTTTTGTGTTGACCTGTCTTTTTCTCTGATTCAGGAGGCAGCAGTTTGGTTTGTGACCTCACTTCTCTTATGGATCTAAGAAGTTTTTGACTTTTGGCTTATTTAACTTTTTAGTTGTTGTTAAGATGGAGTGATAAAATCTAAACCCCTAACATTCTGTACAGAAAACTGGAACTTATCACTGATTCTTCAACATCCCTTCTGTTCAAGTCCTTTTCCATGAAATGTTGCATTTCATCCTATCAAGACCGAACGTATTTCCAGGTCCCTAGACTTGTGTTTGGTCATAAGACTGACTTTTTCACTGTAATGTGTGAAAGAAACTCAACCAAGGCATTGTTAAAACAACTTTTTATGCAAAATTGCCAGGCATGCAAAGTTTTCTTCAGAGCATTCTAACTTAAGCAGGGAGAAGAAACCATTTTACGAGGCTTTAACATACAGGGACCAAGCAAAGTTCAGTTAGACTTACAAGGAAAGAGGAGTCAAAGTATAGCTAATTTTAGAAATGAGAATTGAAGAATTATTCTTGTGGGTTTGTACCCATTGGTCAGGCTGTATGGAGTTTAAATAACTCTGCAGTATTTGTTTATATATGGGAAGAAGCCAGGGTCAGGGTTAGTGGTTTAAGGTGAAGTCCCAAATGGTAGTAGGCATATTTTCTTATTTAGAAGATAATTGTTAGTCTAACTCTCATGCTGGGAAAATATTTATTTGGTGAATAGCTGGCATAATGTATATTTATTTTTGTCCAAACAATCATACTATTCCAATGAAGTTCATTTTAACAAGAAGATATTTTTTAAATGTGTAATATGTCGAGACACTTAAAAAGACATGGTCTGTAAGTGTCCAGTAAATCTATTTTGACTCTAATTAAAATCTAAGAAACTTAATTTATTTCATTGAATCCCACCGAATTATTGCTAACATGGAAAGTTTGCATAAATAAAAATATATTGGAAAGGCCTTTGAAAAAAAGACATGTATCCAATCAAATACTTTAGGAAATGCACTTCTCTGAGCTCCTGGGACTTATCCTGCTCTTCCCTTTCCACGTGTGAACCCCTGCCTCCTCCAGACTCCATCCCCACCCCACCCAGTGATATTCTGGACCACCACCACCTCATCTGTCGGATCTTGGAGCCCACGTCACTCTTGTACTCTCTGTACTCCTGATACGCCCTATGTTCTCCCATGAATGTACTTCAGGTCCTTTAAAGCTGCTTCCTGTTCACTGTTCACATTCACATACTCAAGAGCAACTAAACTGAAGTTTAAGGTTTAACACTTCATGTTGGCTATTTATTTCTAGTATCACAGCACGAGGATTTAGCCTTTGGGAATTCTAGCTTACTGTATTAAGTTTCCTTTATTAGACTTCACTGTTATAGGTACTGAGTTTAATTTTTACTTCTTTTGCCTACAAGGCTTTCAAAATAAAAGTTCAAATGGTCTAGGATGAGGGAATGTCATCCGGGTAAAAACAGCTTTAATCCTTGCTTACACACCTGGTGTTTCTGCTTCCATTTTAGTTTCATCTTAGAAATTTCTTTTTATCCTTTTTTGTTACTCCTGCTTTTTTAAGAAAAATGTAAAAAAGTGTTCCATATGGTACTTTAAATTATTTTTGGTGAGGGAAGGGTGATATGAATAACTGATTATCAGAATGCATAAACTCCTTTATGCTGTCTCTAAGATCAGCAAATTTCTAAATTTACAACATTAGTACTTTATATTTAGGAAAAGTAAACATAGTTGACCTTGTACGTTGAAAGGTGCATGAAGGCTTATTAGCCCATCTTACTATTTGAATAAGCTTTCTACACTTAGAGCTCTTAGTGACTTCTATTTGTAGTTCTTTTGAGGATCTTGTTGAGTTTAGGTATGTTCTTTCTTGTAATATTATTGCTTGAGTGATAGGAGTAATCCTGTTCCTTTTTGTATAATCAGAGCAAGTCTTACAACTTCCTACAACTCTCAGGAAATGCTGCTGACATCTCACATGTATGAGAGTGTGGTTAGAGATGGGTGAATTAAAGTGGGATGCCTACAACTAGTGGAGTGAACATCATTGCAGGAAAATAGTAAATATGTATTCTAGTACAGGAAAAGAATAGTATAAACTGTAATTTACAAACTCATTCTCCATTCATTCAATACAACAGATTTCACACTAAAGATCATACTTCCTGATTTGAAGTGACAAGTAGAATCAAAAGATTAGAGTGGCAGAGTTTGCCTGAATTTTGTATCAACAATGGTAAAAAAATAGAAGGGGGAAAAACCGTAAATCTGGCTAAGAGCCTGGTTGCTGCAGGGCAGTACCTGGTGTGTGTGATTCTGATGCCCCTGGAAGACCCTTCAATAATGAAGAAACAACAAACATTCAGAGGTAGAAGGGAAGGGTAAGTGGAAATTATGGGACCAAGATGGGGGGACATATTTATCAAGAGCCTGACTTCCACAAGCCAGATATCCTACTAGATGCTAGGGGTATATAGTAAGTGAAACCTGTTTCCAACCTTCATGAAATTCCAGTCCAACATAGGACATATTCATGAAATAATTAAGGGTGAACATGCTGCAAAGGAAACATGTATTTCCTGGCATGGATTAGGAGAATTATCTAAGCAGTCTCAAACTATTTTCATTCTACAAAATTTCATGTCACGCTAACTCTGTCATTGATTGCATGGGTTTTAATATCCTAAAGAGTCTCATTTTTTGATCCTTAACTAAAGATGCACTGAATAGCTGTATGTGAATTCACTTTCAGAAGGCAACGTGCTTTCTGAACTTTTGGCTCATGTCCCTAAAATGAACTTAAATCTATTTTCTTGTAGCACAACATATACAAACCCACAGACGACTTACTAAAATCATTTGGAACATCCATAATCCAATTTAGGAAAGTAGTGCTTGTTTTTTACTAAGGTATCCAATCAAATTATATACTATACCCCAAATTCAGCTCACTTAGGCTTGTTAGAATGTTTCTCTTAGAATCCATTTGTGCTATTTATGGTAGACATTTCATGCCAGGATGTAGTGTGGAAAGGAATCAAAACAGATGAAGGAAACATTTTTTCTTGTCTAATTAACTGAATTTACAAATAGTTTCATGATGTGATCTAGTCCCTTTTGTTACTTGAGGGTAACCAATGGACACAGAATCTGCCAATGTGCTGAGCTTCTTGTCTAAGTACTGGTGGTTTTATTATCAACAGCCTGTTGACAGAACCCTAAAAGGTCTCAGGTTGCCCATGACCTATGATCTGGCTGCTATGAGAATGCAAAATGTACTTTTTAAGTTCAGGAGGTCATGAGGCAATGGTGGACAGAGTTATTTTGCTGGAGTATATGGGCCCACTTCTTAGAAAGCTACAGATGCTGACCCCAGATTTGCTTCCTGAAAACCTTTCTTGTGTTCATTCAGATAGTAAGCGATATTGAGGGAAAGCAGCATAGTCAATTTTCCCACATGTCTTTTCATATACATGACTTCTATTTTCTTGTTGACAACTTTTACATATAAGAATTTATATGATATGCATGCCTAGATGATACACACAAGCACACATACATTAAAAACAGAATCACTTTGTTTTGTTTATGGTTTCCTTTGCTATGTAAAAGCTTTTGCATCTAATTAGGTCTCATTTCTTTTTGTGTATGGTTTTAGAGAATATTCTAGTTTGCAAGTAGCTGTTCAGTTTTCCCAGCACGACATTGAACAGACTGTCTTTTCTTGATTGTACAGTCTTGCTTCCTCTGTCATAGATTAACTGACCATAGTTTACTTCTGGGCTTTTGATTCTGTTCAATTGATTTTATTTGTTTTTGTGCCAGTACCATACTGTCTTGATCATTGTAGATTTGTAGTATAGTCTGAAATCTGGGGGCCTGATTCCTCCAGAACATTTTTTATCCCCCCTCAAGATGACTGTGGCTATTCAAGGTCTTTGTGTTTTCAAACAAATTAAACATTTTTTTTTTTTTTTTTTTTGCTTTAGTTCTGTGAAAAATGCCATTGGTAATTTGATAGAGATTGCACTGAATCTGTAGATCGCCTTGGAAAGCATAGTCATTTTGAAAATATTTGTTTCTTCCATTTCAAGAACATGGTATATCTCTCCATCTCTTCGTTTCATCTTTAATTTCTTTTATTAGCATCTTATAGTTTTGGAGTACAGGTTTCTTTGCCTCCATTCATTTCGGTTGCTCAGTCATGTCCAACTCTTTGCAACCCCATGTACTTCAGCACGCCAGGCCTCCCTGTCCATCACCAACTCCCAGAGTTTACTCAAACTCATGTCCGTTGAATTGGTGATGCCATCCAACCATCTCATCCTCTGTTGCCTCCTCCTCCTGCCTTCAATCTTTCCCAGCATCAGGGTCTTTTCCAATGAGTCAACTCTTCACATTAGGTGGCCAAAGTATTGGAGTTTCAGCTTCAGCAATCAGTCCTTCCAGTGAACACTCAGGACTGATCTCCTTTAGGATGGACTGGTTGGATTTCTTTGCAGTCCAAGGGACTCAAGAGTTTTTTTCTAACACCACAATTCAAAAGCATCAATTCTTTAGTGCCCAGCTTTCTTTATAGTCCAACTCTCACATCCATGCATGACTACTGGAAAAACCATAGCTTTGACTAGATGGACATTTGTTAACTAAGTAGTCTCTGCTTTTTAATATGCTGTCTAGGTTGGCCATAGCTTTTGATCAATGCAAAGAAATAAAGGAAAACAATAAGAAGATTAGAGATCTCTTCAAGAAAATTAAAGATATCAAGGAAACATGCAAAGATGGGACAATAAAGGACAGAAATGGTATGGACCTAACAGAAGCAGAAGATATTAAGAAGAGGTGGCAAGAATACACAGAAGAACTACACAGAAAAGATCTTCATGACCCAGATAACCATGATGGTGTGATCACTCCCCTAAAACCAGACATCCTGGAATGTGAAGTCAAGTGGGCCTTAGGAAGCATCACTACAGACAAAGCTAGTGGAGGTGATGACATTTCAGTTGAACTATTTCAAATCCTAGAAGATGATACTATGAAAGTGCTGCACTCAATATGCCAGCAAATTTGGAAAACTCAGCAGTGGCCACAGGACTGGAAAAGGTCAGTTTTCATTCTAATCCCAAAGAAAAGCAATGCCAAAGAATCTTCAAACTACCACACAATTGCACTCATCTCATACACTAGAACAGTAATGGTCAAAATCCTCCGAGCCAGAGTTCAACAGTACGTGAACCAAGAACTTCCAGGTGTTCATACTGGATTTAGAAAAGGCAGAGGAACCAGATGTCAAATTGCCATCTGTAGGATCATAGAAAAAGAGAGGTCCAGAAAAACATATACTTCTGCTTTATTGACTTTGCCAGAGTCTTTGATTATGTAGATCACTACAAGCTGTGGGAAATTCTTCAAGAGATGGGAATACCAGACCACCTGACCTGCCTCCTGAGATATCTGTATGCAGGTCAGGAAGCAACAGTAGAACTGGATGTGGAAAAACAAACTAGTTCCAAATCGGGAAAGGAGTACATCAAGGCTGTATATTGTCACCCTGCTTATTAACTTCTATACAGAGTACATCATAGGTAATCCCAGGCTGGATGAAGCACAAGCTGGAATCAAGATTGCCGGGAGAAATATCAATAACCTCAGATATGCAGATGACACCACTCTTATGGCAGAAAGTGAAGAACTAAACAGCCTCTTGATGATAGTGAAAGAAAAGAGTGAAAACATTGACTTAAAACTCAACATTCAGAAAGCTAAGATCATGGCATCTGGTCCCATCACTTCATGGCAAACAGATGGGGAAACAATGGAAACAGTGACAGACTTTATTTTGGGGGGCTCCAAAATCACTGCAGATGGTGACTGAAAACATGAAATTAAAAGAGGTTTGCTCCTTGGAAGAAAAGCTATGACCAAACTAGACAGAACCAGGTTAACTCTTCTCTATTCCCACTGCACACTCATGACATAAGTATAAAATGCCCTTCTGACTTTCTGCATAGTGACACTCTTCTGTTGGAGCACTGGAAGTGATTTTACTTTCTGCATGACAGACAAAGGCATTAAACTTAATTCAGAAAGCTAAGACTGGCATAAGTTTCAGAGTCATTAGTTCAAACCTTGGCAGATCCAATGCTTCTGCAAAGCTCTGTCTTCAAGCACTCAGGCAGCACAGTTAATAGTCAAGGGAGTTAGCAGAGGGCCTAAGAGGTACCCCACAGAATTCTTTTTTTCTTTCTTGTCAAATAACCAAAGGGGAAATCTACCTCTTTTCATTGGGGTTATTACATCTGATTGCAACACATACTGAGGGCTGATATTTGAAACTTGTAATAAACATACCCTTAGGATATTAACACTGAGCAAGATATAAAGTCTAAGTACTGGCGTATGTTAGTAGCATATTACAGGTCCACTCAAAGAAAGTTTGAGTACATTTGAAAATGTTCATTAGAAACTTACATAAATTTACTACCTGCTGTGCTGTTTTAAGAAGATAACACAAGTGATACCTTACTAAAAAAAAAATGTGCATTAGCCAATTTTGAAATTCAGTCATGTAACTTAACAGGAATTCTTCATACATCAAATGCTATTATTTATATATTTAGCATCCTATAGAGATTTATTTTAAATACAAAGTGGCTCTTGAGATGCTGAACTATGTATTTTTAGAGTTGTATGATAACGTGGATGGAAATATACTTTGCTGTAGCATATTGAGTAGCTAGAATTGAGTGACATGTCACAGAACTATATGCAGAGTATAAACATAAACTGGTAGTATTTAGATATATATCTTTTCATTGGTGACAGTGTCTTCCAAAGAGGTCTTCTGACCTTATTGTTTCCCATCAATTCCTTCATGCCTACACATGCTATTATAATACTGATCCTTGGGTTCGGAAGATCCACTGGAGAAGGAAATGGCAGCCTACTCCAATACTCTTGCCTGGGAAATCTCATGACAGAGGATCCTGGTGGGCTACTGTTCTTGGGGTTTCAAGGAGTCAGACATGATTTAGAAACTAAACAACAATAATAACAGGAATGAAACAATAACAATAGGAATGAAAACTGGTATTATTCAGGGAATAAGCTGCTGATTTAAGATTAAACTGTGCGTCTTGGGCCAGAAATTAGGCTTCCAAATCACTCAAATCTCAGGTCACATAAATTTCCTCACTGTGTTTTGTTTATTTCACATGCATGGCCTCTGCTGAAGCCTTTTACTTTAGGCCATTTCGGTATTTCCTTCTGAAGCCTTCACCATGCACAAGATAGAACTCGGCGCACAAACTCTGCTTGCTCTTTCAGATAATTCTCAGCTGATGTGACCACAAATTATAATCTGCTTTTAATGGCTTTATACATTTTAATTAGTCTAAAATTCTTTATTGAGAATGTCATTATGAAAATGGCCAGAACATTCTAAAATAAAGGTGTAGGACACTGCAAAAACTTAGATTCTAATACATTTTACCCCCTAGGCCTTCGTTTACCTGTGTACAAATAACTGTCCTGATTATCAAAGTTGTCTCTGAGGATTAAATATGAATGCATTTGTAAGTGTTTTGGACATTGTAGTTATTTTTAGCCCTTGATCAGAAATTGCCACTGCCACAAAATGAGTTGTTTTCTTTAGTCTGTAATTTGAGAAACTATAGACAGATGCTCAGAATATTTTTAAAATGAATACATTTCTCAGGCCTTTACTCTAGATTAAGCTGCTCCAGCTGCTGCCCTTGTACCTGCCACTGATTTATCCAAATCCTTTCTCTTATATTTAAATATTAGGAATTTGCCTATTTTAATGGCAAATGCCAACTGCTACAGAAAGCTTTTTTTAACCCCTCCAGCTGGATGGCATAAATTGATTCAATATGTATGTTGAGAATTTATATTGTGCCTGACCCTGTGGCAGGGCTGTGTATTCTTTTTTTGATCTCCCTTAGTATGTTTTCTGTGCTTTCTTTAGGAAACATATCCTGCTCTCCCTCAAATTATTTACTAGAGCATATGTCTCCTTTCTTACTGTAGTGCATGAGCTCCTAAAAGCTACACTCAGTACTTAATTTATGTTTGTATTTACTGAAACATCTTTTATAGTACTTTACAATGAATCTTTAATAGGAAGCTCCTGAATGTATCAATGAATGAATGGATAAATGAATGTAATTCCTTAGCTTCATTTTTCTTGATATTTCTGCCTCCAAGCATAGCTCTGTTTTTATTCTTTTTTCAACATATTAGAGTAACACTCTTAAAATGTAGATTAGTCATGTGCAATACAGAATTATTTGTTTATTAAGGTCATTTTTATAATTAAAATAAGTTTCCTCCAACTTTTCTGACAATGTCCTCTTTCAGGCTTTTCTTTATTAGTCTGCTATTTAAATGTCCATGTTTCTTAGGGTTCTACTTTTGGAGTTACTTTGTCTTGTTTTCCCCATACTTCTTTGAGAGGTTTCACCCATTCCCATTTTCAATTATACTTATTTAAGAATGATCTTCACTTCTCTAATTCAGGTCCAAATTCTTCTTCTAGATCTTCTGTTTATTCCATTGCCTATGGCTCAAGATCACTTGGATGACCCAAGAAACATCATGTTCAATATGTCCAACTCATCATCTCTGATACCTACTGCCCTGCCTCCAGCTCCACATTGGTTTTCCTTTTTGAAATTTATTGTACAATAAAATGATACATGGAGCTGCCTGTCAGTTGTCCAGGACAGATCCCTGGGTACTGTTCCTAACTCTGGATTTTCCCTTTTCTGCTATTAACACTGAAATATTAATATGTCTCTGGAATCCACTCACCTCATTCTACTCTCAATGACACTTTACTACTTACAGCTTTTATCATCTCTTTCAAATACCACATTAATATCTACTAACTACGGTATGGTATTCCTCTGTAATAGACCCTGATCTCCTATCATGTACCCCATTAGAGCCAAGGAAATGTTCCTCAAGATAAAATCTGTTGATGAAGATCCTCTGCTTAAAAGCCTACCACAGAGCCCCTACTGTGCTTAGCATCCAAACCCATTTATAATGTTTACAAGGTCCTATGTAATCTACTATCTACTCGCTTCTCATCTTCTCTCTTCACCAGTTTCCCCTAAGTGTGCTCACAATTTGGTTCCTGGGACACATTTTGCTCTCTCCTTTCCACATGTGAACACCTGCCTGCTCCAACTTCAATCCCACCCAATAGTGGTGCTGGAATACCCCTCCTCATCTTTCAGATCTTAGACCCCATGTCACTCTCACACTCTGTATTCCCAATAAAGTACTTCTTGTTCATTACTTCCCACATTCATATGCTCTTCACTGAATCTTAACTCTGTCATTTATATTTACATTGCAAATTTTCTCTTAAGACATTATACAGTACTGCATGATAGCTAGCATATCATTGCATTTGCAGATACATTTGTGTTGTTACTTGCTCAATTCATATGATTACATATATATGAAATAATTTTTAAAACAGATTCTTTATGATCTCATATTGGGCTTGTGCATACTATTTAATGATTAGTTGTGGTTAGCATCAAATACATCAGCTTATAATTTCAGTAGGTCACCATTTAATATTTTGGAAAGGGCATTTTTTAAATTATGAGAGATTTACCAACTAAGGAAATAGCACTGAATTTCTGCCAAAATTTTCTTAGATCCTAAGAATAACATGTGTGTGTGTGTGCTCAGTCGCTCAGGTGTGTCCGACTCTTTGTGACCTCACAGATTGTTGCCCACCAGGCTTCTCCGTCCATGGGATTTCCCAGGCAAGAATACTGGAATGGGTTGCCATTTCCTTCTCCAGAGGATCTTCTGGACCTAGGAGTCAAGAATAACTTTTAATTGTAGAGTAACTATAACTTTTCAAATTAACCTATTTTAGAATTTCCATCTGTGATTTTAAAATACATTCCATCTTAAGTACTGAAAAAACTTTGTTCACGTTCCTGAGACAAATTTATGATCACATTTTCTACCTGTCAGCATTTCATAGCATGATCCTACATACTTTAGTTGGTTCAGAATAATTTGCACAAGTGGTTAAAAAAGTGACTAAAGATGAAAATGTGTACATTTTCTCCTTTTGTTAGAGTAAAGCTGCTCTATATTGTCCTTGAATAAGTCAGATTTCTTTTTTGTACAGAAGACAAATGAGGATGGTGATTTAAACTGAGGCAGACTAGGCCTTTCCAATTGACAGCTATAACGTTATATAACTAAATCTATCAGAGGCATCCTGTTACAGATAAAGTGCTGAATGCTTTCATTTCCTTTTTTGTAAAAGAGGTCAGAATGTCCAACTGGCAGTATCTTGGAGCCCAAGGGAGGTTTGTAATGTTATTCTCCATCTAGTAAGATGTATCAGGACTGTTTATTGAAACACAGAACAAGGTCTTGACCTTTTTTGACTTTTTACAAAACTTTACATAGAGATAGAGTAGAAAAATTCCTACCAAACTAAAGTAACTAGAAGATATCTGTCAGGCTGACACATTTTGTGTGCTGTAAATCCTAGAATACATTTAATTGGAAATATTTACTAATATTAAGGAATGACAAGATACTTTCACCTTTGTTCAGTAAGTTGCTAATATGTAAAAATATATAAATATCTTCTTCAATATAATTGCATCATTAAATTATTGAATTGAATGCATATGACATATCAACAGTGCTAAGAAATTGGATTGACAGATGCTTTTTATTTTAGTCAGGAAAAAGATATACAATTTCAGTAAATAACAAAAGGCTTTTTAAAGCTCCCTTTAAAGAACACAAATTAACAACACTATGGAGAAAGTTTCCAGGATTCTTTGTTATGTACACATGAACCACTCAAAGTCAAAATACTGCTTTAAACTCATGAGGAAAATTAGGACAGAAGAAATACAGTTTTGAATCTCTACCAAAAAAAGGATTCAGGAGGATCAAGATCACAAAAATAACTAAAGGTGGCATTGCTAAGATAAGAAAATCAGCATTATGCCCTGCAAAGCAGCAGTGCCCTTGAAAATATAACAGCCTGGATTAGCTACAACCACTACATGGTGAAAAACATAGAAATCCTAAAAACAATTTCTAGTCTTTCATAGGAGCACTGGTTATAATTGAGTGTTACCAACAGGTGAGGATAGAAATGCATTTCATGGAAAATAATATGAATATTTTTCCAAGAAAGAAATCATCTATTTTTTTTAAATAGGATAAGAAGAATTAGGAAAAACAAATTTCTAGAATTTCCTCCCCCAAAAGATCATTATATCTGTTCTAATCTGATAATGCATGCAAAATGTATGCAATTTAAGATAGAAAAAATGCTATTGCAAACAGTTTCTACATCTTTTATCCTCATCTTCCTTTTAAAAAAAATTACAAAAGTTCCCTTTTGCATCTTAAAGAGTTAGTCATTCAGTCATGTCCTACCCTTGGTGGCTCCATGGACTCTATAGCCCACCAGTCTCCTCTGTCCATGGAATTCTCCAGGTAGCAATAATGGAGAGGGTAGCAATTCCCTTCTCCAAGGCGTTTTCCTGATCCAGTGATAAAACCTGTCTCCTGCATTGCAGGCAGATTCTTTACCATCTGAGCCACTTTCAATTAAAATTTCATTGCTATCATTTAGTTTCGGCTACCTCAAATGGCCTATGTTTCCTAATAGTAAAGAGGATTAATACCCATAAATTAATTGAATTTATCACATTCCATACAAAATTCTAAGCATTCCACAGGCAATTTTGGTCCAGAACTCTCAAACTTAAATATGACTCTAAATGACATTGCTCCTTTGGGATGTGTGGTTTCTTCTATTTCTGTGGTATATATTCTGATTGTACATATTGTAAAATATTTCATGAGTGAAAGTCAGTTATCTTGGGGGTGAATTTGGAAATCAAAAAGACATTTCTGGTCTATTTTTTATTACATATATGGTAGTTCTTAAGACCAAATAAATTATTTTTCTCTTTGTATAGAATGGCTCAGAGAAGAGAAATAACTGAAATTGATGGTAATGCAAATTATTGGAAAGTAAAGAGGTCAGACAGGTGATGTTTTCTATTAATAGCTAGAAAGTTCACTTCATATTTTAAAGATAATTAACGATCTGAAGATGTTTCATAAATTTTTCAGCACTTATATCTTTGAATTTATGGAAGGTAAAATGAACTGTGAGTAACACTTGCAAATTTTGTGAAACTTGGAGGTTCCATCAATATCAAGTTTATTTTCCCTCAATCTTTTCACTTTTGCCATATTGTTTGGATCTTCCAGTTTCCTTCAGTTTTTCAAATCTTATCCATCTTTATCCTCCAGTTATTTTCTTTTTCCTTTGCTCCAGGGAAAGGAGCAAAGGCTAAGTAGCTCTCTATTTTTATTAAGAATATCATTCTGTAAACGATCAAAAAACATTTACCAGAAATGTATGTGGCGTGTGCATGTGACCCTATATTGATTTCTACTCCACCCCCCGCCCCTTATTATATTTGTAAGCCCTTTAAGGGCGGTGCCCATATTGCATTTTTCTCTGTCACTCAGGCTAAGATGCTATTGGTAGTTTCTAAATATTTGTAATTGGTAGATTTATAAAACAAGTAGACCTTGGATTACTCATCTTAATGAATCCCGCCTCAGTGCATTGGGATGAATCTCACCAGAGTAGCAGCAACTCTCACTTTAAATTCAACCTGATTTTAGTATTCAACAGCAGCCTTGCCTTGACCTTTCCTCGTAATTGCCTGAAGACATCTTCAATGATTACATGGTTCACTCTGAGGCATTTTCTGTTAGTGTCCTATAAATCATTGATCTTATGACTAAAAAACCGAAAAAATAAAAAATTTGCCACTATTTTTTAAATAAAATGACTGGGTTATTTTATCCAAAATCAGGGTAGTTGTGCGGATATGATGTTTAATTTTATATGTCAACTTGTCTGGGTCATGGTAACAAGATGTTCGGTCCAATATTGTTTTGGATGCTTCTGGGAGGGTGTTTTGGGAATAGATTAACATTTAAATTGGTAGACTTTGAGTAAAGTAAATGATGTGATACATGCCTGTCTTGCAAAAATGATTACCAAAATAAGGAATCCTTCACCTCCCATAATTACCATTTTATTGCTGCTGTTGTTATGGTTAGATCATTAAAACTCTTCTTATAGCAACTTTAAAGCATATGATACAATATTGTTAACCATACTTATGTGCTGTAATTAGATCCTCAGTACTTATATGTCTTGCAACTGGAAGTTTGTACTATTTAACCAATATCTTCTGATTTGCCTACTCCTCAGGCCCAGGCAACCGATTTTCTCTATTTCTATGAGTTTAATGTTTTTAGATTCCACATATAAATGTGACCATAGAGTATTTTTCAGTCTCTGACTTATTTCACTTAGGATAATGCCCTAAAAGTCCGTCCGTGGTGTGGGATTTCCTTCTTTTTTATAATAGTTTATATATATATATATATATATATATATATATATATACACACACATATATATAGATACAAAGTGATTGCTTAGTTTAAAAAATGAATGAGAAATGCAGGTAATGGGCAGGTAAGGAAAGTAAGGATGATAGATATTCTGAAAGAAAACTGATGAATAAGAGTTGTACATGAGTAACACAGGGTTGTTATGGGCTGAAATTATGTCCACTCAAAGTTCATATGTTGAAGTCATAATTCCTAGTATATATCAGTGTGTCTGTATTTGGAGACAGATCTTTAAAGAGGTAATTAAAATGAAGGCCTTAAGATGGACCCTAACCTGATCTGACTTGGTGTCCTTATAGAAAGAGGAAATTTGGACATATGAAAGGACTCCAGGTATGCAGACAAGAGGGAAGACATGTGGGGACACAGTGAGAAGACTGGCCATTTGCAAGGTAAGCAGAGACACCTCAGAAGAACAAAACACGTCTAGAACCTTGGACTTTGAGCCTCTAGAACTGAGAGAAAATAAGTGTCTGTTGTTTTAGCCACCTAGTTTGTGGGACTTGGCTATGGCCATAGGAGCAGACTAAGGCCAGGTTATATGATTTCTGCTCTCTTTTGACCCTCCAGGTGCATTCCACTCTACCCTTCTTTCACCAACAAGAGACTGACCCTCCCTACCTCAGCTCTGAATTTCTGGTTGGTGCCGAGTATCCGCTCTCACTGCACTCCTATCATCTTTTATTTTCTTTGCTCCTTCCACTCTAATACTAGTAAAGGCCTTCTGCTTTCCCTTGTTCCTTGATGCCTCAACCTCTCATGTTCATTTGTTTACAACATCCCACACCACCTGAGATGAAGACTGTTCCTATTAGAACCTGACTGGGGTTCTAATGGGGGGTGGGGTGGGCTTAGGTATGTGGAGTAAGTGCTGGGCAGAGAATATAGAGGTAAAATGCCATTTGGGGAAAATGGGTATAAGTATGTAGAATAGTTATCCTAAGTTGGTGGAACTAAAGGGGCTCTCAGTAAGGTGTTTTTAAGCTGACCTGATTCATGTGGGGAAGTAATGAACTGAAAGGAAGCAGAGCAAGTTCACGTGTGCTTTCTCACTCCGCTTTCACTCCTGAGATTTTCAGGAGTCATAAGGTCTTACATATCTCATATATATATATATATATATGTGTGTGTGTGTGTGTGTGTGTGTGTGTGTGTGTGTGTGTATACACATACACACATATGTATATGTGAAAGTGGAAGTCGGTCAGTCATGTCCAACTCTTTGTGACCCCATGGGCTACCCAGTCTATGGATTCTCCAGGCCAGAATACTGGAGTGGGTAACCTTTCCCTTCTCCAGGAGATCTTCCCAACCCAGGGATTGAACCCAGGTCTCCCACAGTGCAGGCGGATTCTTTACCAGCTGAGCCACAAGGAAAGCCCCAAATGTATATGCATGTGTGTGTATTTAGCACTCTTGTATCAGTCAGGGTTCTTAGAAAAAATGACAATTATTTAGCTAGTTCAAGAAAAAAAAAATATTATAGGACACATAGTTACTCAAGGAATCATCTGTGGGACCTTAGAACTAGGCTTGGAGGCTTCCCCTGGGCCCTAAAGCAGAGACTTCTCCAGTTTGGGTAGACCACTGAAGCCACACCTGTGCTTATACTACCATCCGTGCAGGTACTGTGGGTCCTCTGGGAGCTTTCTCTGGCGGCTCTGTCTCCTGCACAGCCCTCACTTGGATGGAGCTAGTCAGCATCTACCATTTTGTCATGATCAGTTCTGTGGTTTAGGGTTCTCTGTTTTTCTAGCCCCTAGGTTTATTTCCCCCTTACAACTATTCTTTCTTCTATCCAGAAAACCTTTCCCCTTTTCTTGACCTGACTCTCTTCTTTAGACCCCCCAGGTCTTAGGCCAAATAGTACTGCGACAGGGAATTCTTCTCTAAACAAATAGTGTAACTAATACCCAGTGATTCTCCCTCATTTTATCTCATTTTTCAAAGCAGTTATCACCATCTGAAGGGTTTCCCTGGTGGCTTAGAAGGTAAAGAATCTGCCTGGAATGCAGGACAACTGGGTTTAGTCCCTGGTTGGGGAAGAGCCCCTGGAGGAACATGGCAACCCGGTCCAGTATTCTTGCCTGGAGAATCCCATGGACAGAGGAGCCTGGTGGGTCACAAAGAGTCAGATGTGACGGGGTGACTAGCACTTTGACTTTCATCACCATTTGAAACCACATGACTTTATTTTTTATCGATTATATTTTGTCTATCACTCCCTTAATATTTAAATTATATTAGATCAGTTCTAAAAGACTAGATTATAGTTCTTCTATGTCTTGCTCATCTCTGTTCTCCTAGCTCGGAGAATAATGCCTGGCATGAATGGATACTCCCAAAATTTTGTTGAATGAGTAAATGAAGTACTCTAGGGCTCCGGGGAAGCAGTGTCTAACTCTAATCACTGCCTAGGAGTGAGAGAAACACTTCTCATGGGTGCTAACATTTGAATTAGACTATAAAGAATGAGGACTGTTTCAGACAGAGATAGAAAGATATCACGCAGAAGGTAACAGTTGCTCAGAAGCCCAGAGTGATGAAAGGCGTAGAGTGAGATGCTTAGTGAGCAGTTCAGGGTGCTGGGAGCAGAGAGTACATGTGAAATAGGAATTTTAGCCAAGTCTAAAGGCCGCTGGGGGTCCAGACTGTCAAAATTCTGTACATCAGGTTTAAAGTGTGTTTATTTGACATTAGGACAGAAGATTGAAGTCTTTAAAGTAGGAGTTTGATAGGAATAGATTTGGTTCAAGGCAATGATTCTTAAAGTGTGGCCTGTGTCCTTATTAGAGTTCTTAAGACACATTCAGGGGATCTGTAAAGTTAATACTAACATTATTTGCTTTTTTTCACTGACTTGCTATTTGTATTGATGTTTGAGATGCAACAATGAGTAAAACTAGGTGTCTTAGCCCACATCAACTTAGGAGCACCAAATAGTACTAGTAGTCTTTATATTCTTGCAGTTAAAAAGAAAGAGCCAGTGTCACTTAAGAATATCCTTGGTGAAATAATACACATTACTAGTTTTATTAAATCATGACTTTTCATATTCTGTGTTGGGAAATGGGAAGTATACTTAATAGCATTTTTGATGGAAACCAATACTGTCTCAAGGAAAAACTTTTTGTTAGAATATCTAGCTGAACTAGTTCTTTGAAAATAATTTTTACTTGAAAGAATAACAGATATATGGTTATAAATACTTGGATGTTTGACAGATGTACTGCAAAAACAAATGAAGTGAGGCTGTCACTTCAAGGAAAACAACTGAAAGTATTTGTTGCAAATAATATTTGTGTTTTCATAGAAATATTGGAATTTTACAAAATTTGTATTTGCTTCTGATATCTTAATGGATTCTTAATACTTAAAATCATTTCTGATGAGATCAATGTAATTAGAGAATGCTATTTTTTTGTATTTTATAATGAAAAGTGTCAATATTTCAAAGATTGGCATAATTCAATGAATTATTGTTTTCCAAAAGACTACTGCATGATGCTAAAACAAATGCTGCATGGTAAAGTCCTTTAAAATGCAAGATAAATCAATGGATTTTGATGGAAAAATTATAAACAATTAATATATTTTCATATTCATTCATTACATCTACCTTTAAGACTCTACAACTTGTTGAGTTTTGATGCAATATCAAAGAATATTTATAATTATTTGAAAAAAATCCCTTTTCTCCAACTATACAGCTTCTTAATCTATATTCTCTTCATAAGTTTTAACCAAAGAAATCTCAAGACCGACTGCAATTCTAGATGTAAGAATTCCAGTAGTCTTCTCTTAAGCCATACATGAAAGAAATTTGCAAAATGTAAGATGAGATTTTCTTGTTAACATAACTAAAGTTAACAAAGGATTAATGTGTTATTTTAAAATAAATTAGTAACTAAATATTTTATAGGTGTGTCAACTTTAACGTCTAATAGACGCACTCTATGACTCAGCAGGTAAAGAATCTGCCTGCAATACAGGCGATCCAGGTTCGATGCCTGGATTGGGAAGATCTGCTGGAGAATTCCATGGACAGAGGAGCCTGGTGGGTTAGTCCATGGGGTCACAAAGAGTTGGACATGATTAACCACATTCCACATTCATGTATACTAGCTGAAACCTAGACACCCTGGAACCACGTATTTGCTTTTTCAACAGCCTGTTAGTAACTCAGGTAAATCTCTCATATACTTAAGTTTGAGTTAATGTGGTAAAAGGACCACCAGTAGAATAAATATTGGTAGCTGGCATAAATACAAATTTGTTGGGAGTCCTCAGTAATTTTAAGAATTATAACGTGGTCCTGTTACTGACATTTGAGATCTGGTGTTTACAGAAAGACATTCAGGAGAACAATTAGATAAGCACAGCATGTTTGAATTGAAAGTATTTAGGTGGTTGCCAGGGTAGTGACACCTCCCTACAGAAAGAGACAAAATCATCTGCTGCTGCTGCTTCAGGGAAGAGGTGGGGCAGGATTTGAAAGACAGAGAAATTTACTGTGAATGAATTTTTAAAGCCAAGCTCTTAGGTAAATGGTAAGAATGCTATGAATTCAGAGAACCCCCCCCCCTTTTTTTTTAACTTTCTTCTTACAAAATTTTAAAAATATTAAGCCTGGCAGGATTTTTTTGATCCAGTTACTGAACATGTGGAGGATTCTCTTGAAGGAATACTGGAGACCAACTCATTTGGAAGACTCTCCATGTTGTATGTGAGCAAGAATTTTAACCTGGTGTTATTAATTCAAGCAATTTCTATTAATGGGGAATTCTGGATATATGGTAACCATGGAGAAAGATTTTAAAACTTAAACAACAACAAAAAATGAAACTTACAGTTGTTTGTTTTAGTTTTAGGGCAATCTTTGTAAGGATATTCTAAAAGGGAAAGTTAAAACTAGGGTGAGACATGAAGTAAAGAGTAACATCTCTGTGGGTGTTATTTTCCCCTTTGAGTGCCTTTGACTTAGAATCTTGGGCCCCAGTTACAGGCTGTTGCAACTATATGAATTCTTGTCCCAGGAGACTCCTCTTCTCTGCTTCCTCTGGCCATCTGGAACAGCCTCTCTGCACCTAATTGACTTCATGACTCTTCTTTTCCCATTTCTGAGCTTCCTGTTTCTTTTTTTTTTCCCCTCAAATCTCTGACCTCTCACCTTCCTTCTAATAAAATAATCACATTCTCTCTTCTCTTTTCAAATGCTTAGTCATTCCCTGACTTTAATGTGGCCATTTGTAACCTTCTCAACCCTCTTCCTAGTAATAGCAAGCTTATGTCACTTATGAAATACCTTCTCATCTGATTCTTATGGTTTTATGTGAATTCATGGTCACTGAGTTAAACTCAGTATAAATAATGGCATGAAAAAGTAGCAGTGTTACCAATTTTTATAACCCAATGTACAAAGCATGAAGGACTAATCCTACTTTATAATCTTAATGTACTAAACAATTTTATAAGGCATGTTTATCACTAACTTAATACTAGTTTATCACTAGTTAAAAATTTATCACTAGTATCTTTTTGGAACTCACAACAGCTCTACACAGAAGGCAAATATTCCAGTGCTAATACTATTTCCTTATAACAGCAACTGAAAAATATTTCATAATGCCTCAGATTATATTTTGCTGTTTCTAAGGCTCAGGTTTTCAAAGCCTCACTTTAGTGTTCTTTTCTCTACTTCATGACATTCCCAAGAAACTCAGAAATGGTTCAAAATAAGATGGATAAAATGAGTCAACCATTTACTAAGGTAGTAAAATATATTAATTAAACAAACAAAAACTCAGTACTTTAAATCTCTTCCTTTTCATTACTCTGATTAGGTCATTAGCGAATTGGTGGTCATCTAATCATTTTTTGGCACCTAACAATCCCAAAGGTGAGTCAGATCTTAAGAGAAGAAATGCCAAATATATGAGACTGGTCTAAAGGAAAATAAAGATACACAGAATGGAGAAATTTATGTATGGAAAAAGATTAAAGGAACGTGTGTATTTAATTGACTCAGTAATAAATAATAAGATGAAAAGAATGCTATGAATATTTGAAGAGTGAAAATCCTGTATCTGAGCTCAAAGTTGATAGAAAAAAATATAATTAAGGACTAATCCAGTATGTTTTAGTTGGGAGAAAACAGACAATGAAATCACCAAATAATGTCCTAGGGGAAACAATACATGTTGCTGCTCAGTCACTTAGTCATGTCCAACTCTTTCCAACCCCATGGACTGCAGTATGCCAGGCTTTCCTAATCTCCTCTCTCTCTGAGTTTATTCAAGTTCATGTAAACATTATCATGCATTTTTAAAAACAAGCTATCAAAGAATTGCATTTGAATCATAAATAATTCCCAAATTTGTACATCCTTCTGTCAGTTTTCTGGTAAGCATATTTGCCTGGTTGACATTTTTCTCTTGTGAGCCCCTGAGACCACAGGAAACTCTGGATAAGTGCTCTGATAATGTTTTCTATTGATAAAATATGTTAAAGTTATACAAATTCAAGATTTTACTAGTGGACACAGCAAGAACTATAAGTCACTAAGTGTTACCAAGGTACCAATATAAGAAGCGCTCTTCCCCATCCATGTATTCTTGGGGTATGTATAGGGAACCATGTCACGTCCTAGAATTAAACATCCCCTGTGGAATCACTGGGGTATTCTGAAAATGTCTGTTCACTCACTGAAGACTTAAAGGAATGGAGTGAGTGTGTTAGGAGCACAAACTCTGGTCTGAAAGGCCAGGAGTGAGGCCTCTATGCTCTACTCTATGAGCAAGTGAAATTAGATGTGGGTGTGTCTGGTAATCAAAGTAAAGTCTGATGCTGTGAAGAACACTATTGACTAGAAACCTGGAATGTTAGGTCCATGAATCAAGGTAAATTGGAAGTGGTCAAACAGGAGATGGCAAGAGTGAACAGACATTTTTGGGAATCAGTTAACTAAAATGGATAGGAATGGGTGAATTTATATTATAATCTACCATCATATCTACTACTGTGGACAAGAATCCCTTAGAATAAATGGAGTAGCCCTCATAGTCAACAAAAGAGTGTGAAATGTAGTACTTGGGTGGAATCTCATAAACGACAGAATGATCTCAGTTCATTTCCAAGGCAAACCATTCAATATTACAGGAATCCAAGTCTATGCCCCAACTACTATTGCCAAAAAAGATGAAGTTGGCTGGTTCTATGAAGACCTAAAGATCTTCTAGAATTAACACCAAAAAAGATGTCATTTTCATCATAGGGGACTGTAATGCAAAAGTTAAGAGATACCTGGAGTAATGGGCAAGTTTGGCCTTGGAGTACAGAATGAAGCAGAGCAAAGGCTAACAGAGTTTTGGCAAGAGAACACACTACACTGGTCATAGCAAACACCCTCTTCCATCAACACGAGAGATGACTCTCTACATGGAATCACCAAATTGTCAATAGCAAAAATAGACTGACTATATTCTATGCAGCTGAAGATGGTGAAGCTCTATACAGTCAGCAAAAGACAAGACCTCGAGCTGACTATGGTTCAAATCATGAACTCATTGTAAAATTCAGGCTCAAATTGAAGAAAGTAGGGAAAACTGTTAGGTCATTCAGGTATCACCTATATCAAATCCGTTATGATTGTACAGTGGAAGGACAAATAGATTAAAGGGATTGGATCTAGGAGGCACCGTGCCTGACGAACTATTGGCAGAGGTTTGCAACAGTGTACAGGAGACAGTGACCAAAACCATCCCAAAGAGAAAGAAATGCAAGAAGGCAAATGGCTATTCAAGGAGACCTCACAAATAGCTAAGAAAATAAGACAGGAGAATGGAGAAGATACACCAACTGATTGCAGAGTTCCAGAGAACAAGGAGAGAGAAAAAAAAGCCTTGTTAGGTGAACCAAGAGCGCCAGGCTGTGACGGCGCAGGAGCGGCCGAGAAGAGCTACCCACGTTCAAGGTCAGGAGGGGTGGCCGTGAGGAGATACCCCTCATCCAAGGTAAGGAGCAGCGGCTGCGCTTTGCTGGAACAGCTGTGAAGAGATACCTCACGTCCAAGGTAAGAGAAACCCAAGTAAAACGGTAGGTGTTGCGAGAGGGCATCAGAGGGCAGACTCATTAAAACCATAGTCACAGAAAACTAGACAATCTGATCACAAGGACTACAGCCTTGTCTAACTCAATGAAACTAAGTCATGCCGTGTGGGGCCACCCAAGACGATCAGGTCACGGTGAAGAGGTCTGACAGAATGTGGTCCACTGGAGGAGGGAATGGCAAACCACTTCACTATTCTTGCCTTGAGAACCCCATGAACAGTATGAGAAGGCAAAATGATAGGATACTGAAAGAGGAGCTCCCCAGGTCAGTAGGTGCCCAATATGCTAATGGAAATCAGTAGAGAAATAACTACAGAAAGAATGAAGGGATGGAGCCAAAGCAAAAACAATACCCAGTTGTGGATGTGACTGGTGATAGAAGTAAGGTCTGATGCTGTAAAGAGCAATATTGCATAGGAACCTGGAATGTTAGGTCCATGAATCAAGGCAAATTGGAAGCAGTCAAATAGGAGATGGCAAAAGTGAACGTCGACGTTCTAGGAATCAGCGAACTAAAATGGACTGGAATGGGTGAATTTAACTCAGATGACCATTATATCTACTACTGTGGGAAGGAACCCCCTAAAAGAAATGGAGTAGCCATCATGGTCAACAAAAGAGTCTGAAATTCAGTACTTGGATGCAATCTCAAAAACGACAGAATGATCTCTGTTCATTTTCAAGGCAAGCCATTCAATATCACGGTAATCCGAGTCTATGCCCCAACCAGTAACACTGAAGAAGCTGAAGTTGAATGATTCTATGAAGACCTACAAGACCTTCTAGAACTAATACTTCAAAAAATGTCCTTTTCATTATAGGGGACTGGAATGCAAAAGTAGGAAGTCAAGAAACACCTGGAGTAACAGGCAACTTTGGTCTTGGAGTACAGAATGAAGCAGGGCAAAGGCTAATAGAGTTTTGCCAAGAGAACGCACTGGTCATAGCAAACACCCTCTTCCAACAACACAAGAGAAGACTCTACACATGGACATCACCAGATGATCAACACTGAAATCAGATTGATTATATTCTTTGCAGCCAAAGATGGAGAAGCTCTATACAGACAGCAAAAACAAGATTGGGAGCTGACTCTGGCTCAGATCATGAACTTCTTATTGCCAAATTCAGACTTAAATTGAAGAAAGTAGAGAAAACCACTAGACCATTCAGGTATGACCTAAATCAAATCCCTTATGATTATACAGTGGAAGTGAGAAATAGATTTAAAGGACTAGATCTGATAGACAGAGTACCTGATGTACTATGGACTGAGGTTTGTGACATTGTACAGGAGACAGGGATCAAGACCATCCCCATGGAAAAGAAATGCAAAAAAGCAAAATGGCTGTCTGAGGAGGCCTTACAAATAGCTGTGAAAAGAAGAGAAGTGAAAGGCAAAGGAGAAAAGGAAAGATATTCCCATTTGAATGCAGAGTTCCAAAGAATAGCAAGGAGAGATAAGAAAGCCTTCCTCAGTGATCAATACAAAGAAATAGAGGTAAACAACAGAATGAGAAAGACTAGAGATCTCTTCAAGAAAATTAGAGATACCAAGGGAACATTTCATGCAAAGATGGGTTTGTTAAATGACAGAAATGGTATGGACCTAACAGAAGCAGAAGATATTAAGAAGAGGTGGCAAGAATACACAGAAGAACTGTACAAAAAATATCTTCACAACCCAGATAACAACGATGGTGTGATCACTCATGTAGAGCCAGACATCCTGGAATGTGAAGTCAAGTGGGCCTTAGAAAGCATCACTACAAACAAAGCGAGTGGATGTGATGGAATTCCAGTTGAGCTATTTCAAATCCTGAAAGATAATGCTGTGAAAGTGCTACACTCAATATGCCAGCAAATTTGGAAACTCAGCAGTGGCCACAGGACTGGAAAAGGTCAGCTTTCATTCCAATCTCTATAAGAAAGGCAATCCCAAAGAATGCTCAAACTACCACACAATTGCAGACATCTCACATGCTAGTAAAGTAATGCTCAAGATTCTCCAAGCCAGGCTTCAGCAATACATGAACTTCCAGTTGTTCAAGCTGGTTTTTGAAAAGGCAGAGGAAACAGATCAAATTGCCAACATCCGCTGGATCATCGAAAGAGCAAGAGAGTTCCAGAAAAACATCTATTTCTGCTTTATTAGCTATGCCAAAGCCTTTGACTGTGTGGATCACAATAAAGTGTGGAAAGTTCTGAAAGAAATGGGAATACCAGACCACCTGACCTGCCTCTTGAGAAACCTATATGCAGGTCAGGAAGCAACAGTTAGAACTGGACATGGAACAACAGACTGGTTCCAAATCGGAAAAGGAGTACGTCAAGGCTGTATATTGTCACCCTGCTCATTTAAGTTATATGCAGAGTACATCATGAAAAATGCTGGGCTGGAGGAAGCACAAGCTGGAATCAAGATTGCCGGGAGAAATATCAATAACCTCAGATATGCAGATGACACCACCCTTATGGCAGAAAGTGAAGAGGAACTAAAAAGCCCCTTGCAGAAATTGAAAAAGAAGAGTGAAAAACTTGGCTTAAAGTTCAACATTCAGAAAACTAAGATCATGGTATCTGGTTCCATCGCTTCATGGGAAATGGATGGGGAAACAATGGACACAGTGTCAGATTTTATTTTCTTGAGCTCCAAAATCACTGCAGATGGTGATTGCAGCCATGAAATTGAAAGACGCTTACTCCTTGGAAGGAAAGTTATGACCAACCTAGATAGCATATTAAAAAGCAGAGACATTACTTTGCCAATAAGGTCCATCTAGTCAAGGCTATGGTTTTTCCAGTGGTCATGTATGGATGTGAGAGTTGGACTGTGAAGAAAGCTGAGCACCAAAAAATTGATGCTTTTGAACTGTGGTGTCAGACAAGACTCTTGAGAGTCCCTTGGACTGCAAGGAGATCCAACCAATCCATCCTAAAGGAGATCAGTCCTGGATGTTCATTGGAAGGACTGATGCTGAAGTTGAACCTCCAGTACTTTGGCCACCTCATGCGAAGAGTTGACTCATTGGAAAAGACCCTGATGCTTGGAGGGATTGAGGGCAGGAGCAGAAGGGGAAAACAAAGGATGAGATGGCTGGATGGCATCACCGACTCAATGGACATGAGTTTGAGTAAACTCCGGGAGTTGGTGATGGACAGGGAGGCCTGGCGTGCTGAGATTCATGGGGTCGCAAAGAGTCGGACATGACTGGGCAACTGAACTGAACTGTTAAGTGAACAGTGCAAAGAAACAGAATAAAATAATAGAGAAAAATAGAAATAACTTCAAGAAAACTACAAATATCACAGGAACATTTCATGCAATAATGGCTATGATAAAGGACAGAATTAGTATGGACCTAGCAGAAGATATTATGAAGAATACACAGAAGATCTATACAAAAAAAAATCTTCATGACCCAGATAACTACAGTGGTGTGATCACTCAACTAGAGCCAGACTTCCTGGACTTCACTGGGCCTTAGAAAGCATCACTACTAGCAAAGCTAGTGGAGGTGAAAGAATCAGCTGAGATATTTAAATTGTAAGTGATGATGCTATTAACGTACTGCATTCAATATGCCAGCACACTTGGAAAACTCAGCAGTGGCCAGATGACTAGAACAGGTCAGTTTTCATCCCAATCCCAAAGAAAGTCGATGTCAAAGATGGTTGAAACTACTGCACAATTACACTCATTTCATGTACTAGCAAGATAATGCTCAAAATCTTCAAGTTAGGCATCAATGGTACATGAAGCAAGATGGATTTAGAAAAGACAGAGGAAACAGAGATCAAAATGCCAACATCCATTGGATCATAGAAAAACAAAGGAAAACCAGAAAAACAACTTCTGCTTCATTGACCACTCCTTTGACTGTGTGGATCACAAATGAACTGTGGAAAATTCCTAAAGAGATGGGAATACCCGACCACCTGACCTGCCTCCTGAAAAATCTGTATGCAGGTCAAGAAGCAAAAGGTAAAACTGAAGGTAGAACAATGGACTGGTTCCAAATTGGGAAAGGAGTACGTCAAGGCTGTATATTGTCACCCTGCTTGTTTTATGTATATGCAGAGTACATCGTGCAAAATGCCAGGCTGGATGAAGCACAAGCTGGAATCAAGATTGCCAGAAGAAATATCAACAGCCTCAGATATCCAGATGATACTACTTTAATGGCATAAAGAAGACTGAGCACTAAAGAATTGATGCTTTCAAACTGAGATTCTAAAGAAGACTCTTGAGAGTCCCTTGGACTACAAGGAGATCAAACTAGTCAATCCTAGAGGAAATCAAGACTGAATATTCACTGGAAGGTCTGATGTTGAAGCTCCAATACTTTGGCCACCTCATGTGAAGAGCCGACTCATTAAGACTCTAATGCTGGGAAGGATTAAGGGCAGGAGGAGAAGGGGGACACAGAGGATGAGATTGTTGGATGGCATCACTGACTCAATGTAAATGAGTTTGAACAAGCTCTAGGAGATAGTGAAGGACAGAGAAGCCTTGCATGTTGCTGTTTATGGGGATTCAAAAAGTTAGACATGACTGAGCAACTGAAGAACAACAGTAACAATGTAGGGAAGGGGATAAATGAAAAGGAAAACATATTCTTACTATTAAAGTGAAATTTTGGGGAGCAGAGACAAGATGGCATGTTAGAAATACTTGAGTTCACTTCGTCTCATGAAAGTCCCCAAATCACAACTAACTGTTGAACAACCATCACCAATAAAGATTCAAACCTTTCAAAAAAGATATTCTACACTCAAAGACAAAAAAGAAGTCACAGTGAGACAGTAGGAGGAGTCCTTTCATGATACAGCCAAATCCCATACTCTCCATGTGGGTGAACCACACACTCAAAAATAATTGTATTGCAGAGGTTCTCCCAAGGGAATGAGAGTTCTGAGACCCTCATCAAGATTCCTAGCCTGGGGTCTGGCATCAGCAAGAGGAAACCCCAGAGCATTTGGCTTTGAGGACTTTGATCTTATGAGCTCCACAGGAATGAGGGAAACAGAGACTCCATTCAAGGAGGGCACACACAAACTCTCATGTGCACTGGGGTCCAATGCAAAGCAGTGACTCCATAAGAGTTGGCCAGACCTACCTGGGGTCTTAGAAGATCTCCTCAGGAGATGAGGGTCAATGGTGGCTCACTGTGAGCCAAGGACACTGGTGGCAGAGGCCCCGGGAATACTCATCAGAGTGAGTTCTCCCAGAGGTCACCATCTTGGCACTGATATCCAGCCCCATTAACAGTAGAGCAGGCTCAAGTACTGGGACATCTCAGGCTGAGCAACCAACAAAGTGGGAACACAGCCCTTCGGATCAGCAGACAGGCTGACTACAGTTGTCCTGAGCCAATAGCCACCTTTAAACACACCCCTTGACACAGCCCAACCACAAGTGGGCAGGACCAGTCCCTCCTACCAGCACAAGTCAATGGACCAAAGTCACCTATTTAGCTGATTGTTTTTTCATCAGAAACTCTACAGGCCAGAAGGGAGTAGCATGATGCATTTCAGTTCTCTTTTTTTTTCTTTTAAAAAATATGGAACACTTCACGAATTTGCGTGTCATTTCAAATGATGAAAGAAAAGAACTTATAACCAAGAACACAACACAGCAAGGTTCTTGTTCAGATTCAATGGAGAAATTAAAAGCTTACAGACAAGCAAAAGCAAAGAGAATTCAGCAATACCGAAACACTTTCCAACAAATACTAAAAGAACTTCTCGAACTAGGAAGGAAGAGGAACAATGAGGAACAAGGAAAATACAAATAGGAAAGCTAACCGATAAAGGCAAACATAAAATAAAAGTAGAAAATCATCTATGTACAAATATGATATCCAAACCAGCAACTGTGAGAAGAGAGACCAAATGCAGGATACTGGAAATGCATTTGAAATTTAGAGATCACAATGCTATAATCTTAGAAATCAACTACAAGAGAAAAAGAAAATGATAAAAAGATGTAAATACATGGAAGTTAAGCAGCATGTTACTAAACAAAAAGAGGATCATAAAGAAATCAAAGATTAAGTAAAAAATATGTAGAGGCAAATGAAAACAAACCATGATTCAAACAGTAGTTCTAAGAGTTTATAGCAATAGAAACAACAAAACAAGAAAAATTTCCAAGAAACAATTTATCTTTATACCTAAAAAAACTAGAGAAAAAACAAACAAAACCCAAAGTTAGTAGAAGAAAAGAAACCATAAAGATCAGAGCAGAAATAAGTGAACTAGAAATGAAGAAAACAATAGGAAAGATCAATGAAGCTAAAAGCTGTTTCTTTGAAAAGATAAACATAATTGATAAACCTTCAGCCAGATTCATAAAGAAAAAGACAGGAGAGGACTCAAAATAATATAATTAGAAAGGAGAAGTTACAGTGGACATCACAGAAATACAAATGATCATAAGAGACTACTCTGAGCAATTATAAACCAACAAAATGGACATCCTAGAAGAAATGGACAAATTCTTAGAAAGCTACAATCTTCCAAGACTGAACTGGGAAGAAATAGAAAATATGATCAGAAAGATCACAAGTACTGCAAATGAAACTATGACTAAAAGACTTCCGATAAACATAAAAGTTCAGAACCAGATGTCTTCACAAGCAATTTCTATGAAACTATTAAAGAAGAGTTAACACTATCCTTCCAAAACTATTCCAAACAGTTGCAGAGGAAAGAACATTACCCAACTCATTCTATGAGGCCTCCATCACCCTGATACCAAAACCAAAGATACCACAAAAAAAGAAAATTACAGGCCAGTATTACTGATTCACATAGATACAAATATCCTCAAGAAAATACTAGTAAATCAAATCCAGTTATGCATTAAAAGGATCATAATCTTGATTAAGTAGGATTTATCCCAGGGATGCAAGTATTTTTCAATATCTATAAAGCAGTGTGATAAACCACATCAACAAATTGAAGAATAAATTTCATGTGGTCATCGCAATAGATGCAGCAAAAGCTTCTGGTGGGAGATCAACACACATTAACAATAAAAACTCTCCAGAATATGGATTCAGAGGGAACTTTCCTCAATATAACAAAAGCCAAATATAACAAACCAATAGCTGATATCATACTCAATAGTGAAATATTGAAAGCATTTCCTCTAAGATTAGGAACAAGACAAGGATGTCCACTCTTGTCACTTTTATTCAACACAGTTTTGAAAGTCCTAGCCATGACAATCAGAGAAGATGAAGAAATGAATCCAAATTGGAAAAGAAGTAAAACCGTCACTGTTTGCAGATGACATGATACTATACGTAGAAAATCCTAAAGATATTACCATAAAACTATAAGAACTTATCAATGAATTTGGGAAAGTTCCAGGATACAAAAATAATACACAGAAATCTCTCATATTCCTTTACACTAACAATGAAAGATTAGGAAGAGAAGTTATAGAAACAATTCCATTTACCATCAAAAAGGTCACAAGAGATAAATGTTGGAAAGGGTGTGAAGAAAAGGGATTCATTCCTTCTACACTGTTGGCGGGTAAGTACATTTGGTACAGCCACAATGGAGAACATTATGAAAGTTCATTAAAATAACTAAAAATAGAGCTACCATATGATCCAGAAATTCCACATCTGGGCATGTATCTGGCAAAAAACATAATTCAAAAATACACATGCACTGCAATGGTCATTGTGGTAGTACTTATAATATCCAAGACCTGGAAGCAATCTAAATGTTCACTGAGCGAGGAATGATAAAAAAAAAAAAAAAGATATGTTGTAAAGGAACTAATTAATGCCATTTGAAGTAACATGGATGGATCTAGAGATTATAATTTTAAGTGAAGTAAGTCAGAGAAAGACAAATATGATATCACTCATATGTGTAATCTAAAAAAAATGATATCGAAGAACTTATATATAAAACAGAAACAGACTCACATATTTTGAAAACAAATTTAGGTTGGTTATCAAATGGAAAAGTGGGAAGATGAATAAATTAGGAATATGGGATTAACATATACACACTACTACATATAAAATAATCAACAGCCTACTGTGTATAACACATGACACTCTACTCAATCTACCATAACCTAATGGGAAGAGAATCTGAAAAAAATGGATACATATGAATCACTTTTCTGTATGCTTGAAAGTAACACGACATAGTAAATCAACTGTAGTCTAAAATAAAAGTTAAATTATAAAAAATAAAGGAATGGAATGTGAAAATCAGTTGTCCTGTTCGTGAACCAAGTTCACATTTTTGTATTTTCCTTTTATATGCATTACCTTCTCCTTTTCTCTTTGACTTTTCTTTTTCTTGTCAGAAAGCAAAGTTTGAACTTTTCTGAACATGTTCTTTTCAAATACTCAAGCAGCCCTTGTTTCATATCACTTAGTAGGTCCTCTTGTGTTATCTATAATAACAAACCATGGTCTTCAAGGATTATTTATCTTTGTAGTTATAGGATGTAGGATAAGAATTTTGATTGGAATGGGAAAAGATGGAATAACCTTACCATTTCTGTTTACCTCTATGTCCAACAATTTTGATGCTATTTATGCTTTATAAACCAGTGTACTCATATTTTATTCCAAATTAATTGTACTTGGCCATACAGTAATATGCTCATGAATTCATGGCAGGCCAATTTAGTTACATACACTATTTAAGGTACTTGAGATAGAGAAATAAAGCAGATGCTTTCTCTCCTCCAGATTAGCTCATTGTCTTCATATTTATAAAACACTTATCACATCATGTTATCATTATGTGTCTCTAAGCAGAAGCATTGTATATCATGAGAAGATACAGGATAGAGCAACTAACCCAGTTCAGGTAACAGAGAAGTCTTTCTTGATAGAGTATACTGTTTCAGTAGTAGCTTCTATTTATGTAACAATTTCTGGCTGACAAAATGTATTCTCATTTGGTCATTTTGAAAATATCTGTGGCATAGAGATTATCCATTGCTATGTTTTGCACTTCATAAAGTAGATTACAGTTTATAAAACTAGTTTAAGATCACAAAAAGGACAATGTGATGAGAATTTAGCCTACATTTTCTGTGTAGGTAGGAGTACAAAATTCTTCTCTTGTGCCATGTCTAGAAGCCATCTCTCTAGGCTTTTCTAGACTCCATGCTTTTATCATGGGTAAAGATAACACTACCTCTCAGAGGCCCTTATCTAAATGAAAACTGAAGAAAAATAATTTCTACCTGTGGCTCACATTTTCACCAGAGGCGCTGCTAAGTTCTTAGCATTGATAGTAGGTGCATTCTAAAGAAAGATTGGGCAACTTCTACCCATTTTTCTTTCATTTACTTTGTACTCACTCTAAGATCATTGTCTACTTTTCTTCATATGCCACCTGACATCAACCTTAACAAAACAACCATATTGCCCTGTGCTTCAGCATGTCCTCTCTGTTATTACTTCCCTTAGTGAACTAGTAACATTATTCTTTCGTTTTGGGTAAATGTATACTTCTGAAGAAAGCCTCCAGGGAGATCTACTTCCAGTATAAAGATAAAAAGACATGCTGGCCATTATAGCTCTATGCCTGACTAGAGAAATGCATCAATCATTTTCTAAGTAGATGAGTAAAAATATATAAAAATTTGATTGAAAGAAGTGTACTTAGTACCTGTTTATGTCACTCTTTAAGCCTCTGAAGATTCATTATATCCCTGTTGGAGGAAGAGAGAGCCAAATAGTTGAGAGCTGTAACTGACTAGGCAGGTGGTAGTCTTCACTTTAAGCTTTATAGACAACTGATTTTGAAATTGGACACCAGTATTTCATATTCCTTTTTATGCAACATCCTCATGTCTGTATTCTTACTCATAATACCCAGAGATTTCACCCATTGGAATATTCAGTTTTTCATCATGGAACCTGTCATCCTGAACTGTCACCGAACAGTTGGGTTGAATCTAGAAGAGAGATTAAATGGCATTTCAACACAAGTGCTAAGTGTCTGGGGCAGTACAGGTATTTCTCAGTGGCTGACAGAATGATGTGACTATGGATTGCCTAAGTGAAACAGATTTGATAGAACAGTTTCAATTATTTACCCAAAGAAAGATTTTGGACCAAATGCAGCCTCATCAAATGCAGTTCACTGAGTTTGAAAGCAGGTGTAAATGTAGTGGAACCAAGAACTGCAGACCATGTAATTTGAAAATGCTCATCATCCAATATACTTGGAAGACTATAGACAGGGGCTAGCCTTGTTGAATAAGCCATGATTAAAAATATTGTACTTTGGGCTTAAACTCAAAGGAAGGATAAATTATCACTGTTGTGCTTTGCTTTAAAAATGAAATTAAATGCATGATGTAGTAATGTAATAAATAATTCACATATATTCTTAGGGCAAAATTTTCTTTTTCCCTAGTTTAATTAGCTGACAAGATAAAACTAGACATAATTTCTCCATTTTCTTTACCTATCTTGACCTTGATTAAAAATTATTTTCTCCTATTTCAAAAGATTCCTTTAATTATTTAATCACTCAACAGATATATGTGAATACCCAATAGTTGTTTGTCCTCCATAGAAAATATACCAACACTAACATACTGATGATAATGGTAAGAACCACCTAGATTAATAAACGGTTGTTTTCCTTCCTTGAGAATAAAATGAGCTGAGTAAACTTACCAATAAATTCTAAAATAGCAAAGAATGTGAAAGAAAACTATCTATCATAGCCTGCTATTAGCATGAATATCAGCTAGGATCACATTATTCATCACAGGAAAATTCCTGAGTTGCTTTTCACTTCTAAATAAATAAACTAAGTAAAGATTCTTTAGGTTCCACTGAGCAAAAGTCTTTTGATTTATGAAATGATATCAATCTACAAATCCAACATTTCCCAGGATTGTCATCATTAAATGCATAGTTATAAACACTGGGACTAGGTTATGAAGGAATCATTTGAAAACAGCAAAAGAAACACTTCTACTCTGAGCTCCCAAAACTTAGAAATTCTAACTGCCATAGGTGAAAATTTACCACAGCCTAAGAAAAAAAACAAACTCCCTAATCTTTGCTACACCTATGGCTGATTCATGTGAATGTATGACAAAAACCACCACAGTATTGTAAAGTAATTAGCCTCCAATTAAAATAAAAAAAAAGTGAGAGCCCAAAGTGTACATGTATTACTATTGATAGAAAGATGGTGCCCAGCCTCACTGCCTGCACACTGTCCAGGTTCACCAAAAATATACCTTGTTGCACTCAGGAAATCAGTGCTCTTCTATATTGCTAGTGGGGATGCAAAGGATTCTATGCCTATTGAAGGAAATGTGGTAATATCTAACAAAACACACATATGTGTTTCTCTTTTGATACAATGACCCTGCTTTTGGAAATTGATCTTGAGGATATTATCACACCAACAATGCAAAAAATATATTTGCACACATTTATAGGCCCATAGACATAGAAAATAAACTTATGGTTACCAAAGGGAAGGAAGGGAGGCATAAATCAGGAGTTTGGGATTAACATATACACCCTACTATATATAAAACAGATCACCAACAAGGACTTAGTATATAGCACAGGGAACTATATTCCATAGTTTATAATAACATATAAGGATAAAGAATCTGGCAAAAATAGATATATATGTATGTATAACAGCCTGTTGTCAGGCTTTTGAGAATAATAATCATCATTTTCCCAATGCTGGGAAAGATTGAAGGCGAGATGGTAAGGCAGCAATAGAGGATGAGATGGTTGTATAGCATCACTGACTCAGTGAATATGAGTTTGAGAAAACACTGGGAGGTAGTGAAGGACAGAGAAGCCTGACATGCTGCAGTTTGTGTTGCTGGGAACCAGAGTTATTGTGAAAAGAGAGACCTTCAAATATAGAATGGGAGATAGTATTTCTATAGACTGGAATTGAAGGATTGGTATGAACTCATTTCCTAGAATACACATTTGTATTTGCATATGTATATCTATATATACATATAAATATATGCTACTGTGTTTATATTACGTATATACTGATGCATGTATTTCTTATATAAGGCCACCGAGTTGGCCAAGAAGTAAAGATACCTAAGAGCAGTGAGCATACCTTGTGCTGAGGTCTTAGCCTCTAATACTACTCCTCACTAAAAAGAATGAAGACTTCAGAGAAAAGGCTTATTTCACTGTTGGGACAGAGTAGGTACAAGATGATAAGGCTCATTTTGCTATATCAGAGCAAAGGAAGTCCCCCCGAAAATGATCAGATAATGACACAAGGACATAGAAGCCAGTTTAAAGGGGCTCCAACAAATCAATTTAGGACAGCTTGGACATTAAAACAATTAAGAACAGTAAAATAATCACAGAAAAATAGGATTTCATGTCCTTACCACATATGAACGAGATGAATAAGCACATAAATAAACAGTGTAGAATGGAGGTTTCTTGCTTACAACAGAAGGTAATGGTTTCCTGACAAAGGCAGAATATAATCATTATTTTATAACCATCAGGCTAAATTAGATCAAGCAAAATTCATGAATGAATGCTAAAGCAAGGAAAAATTTTGATGATAATCAAGATAGGTACATGGACTTTCAATATCTCCCCATGGACTGCTTATTAGTTGCAAGAAAAAAAAACAATAATTATACAGTGAGAAAATCAAATAACACTTGGAGCAGGTGGATCACAATTAACATAACTAACAAGAGACAGATGGTTATATGTGGCTCCAGAAGTGATGCCCGGAGAAGGACACAACTTAACTACTCAATATTCCAGCAGAGAATGCAGATTCTTAGTTTAATCATGAGGAGTGAAAGTTGCTCAGTCATGTCTGACTCTTTGAGATGCCATGGACTATAGTCCATGGAATTCTCCAGGCCAGAATACGGGAGTGGGTAGCTTTTCCCTTCTCCAGGGGATCTTTCCAACCCAGGGATCGAACCCAGGGATCGAACCCAGGTCTCCCACATTGCAAACAGATTCTTTACCAGCTGATCCATGAGGGAAGCCCTTAATCATGGGGAAATACTAGCCAAATACACAATAAGAACCATTTTTTCCCCAAAAGGAAAGGTTATATTCTTCAAAATATTGTCTCTATAGATAGGGCAAATATAATATAGCAAAATGTTAATAACAGGTACAGTACATGAAGGATATAAGGCTATTCTGTGTATCATTTTTATTTTCACAAAGTTTTGTTGCCTTGATATAATTTCCAAGTCAAAATTTAACAAAAAAATTATAGTCTGAAAGGCAGCACTTCCTGTCCACAAGAATAAGCAACAGGAGAGGATTTTCCTTCATTGAATGAATTTCTCTTTGTTGACAGGAGAAGGAAAACCAGGATGATCTGAGATTAAAGACAAACCAATCTGCCCAAAGATAAGAAATAATAAACAAATTGAAAAATGAGACTTAAACAAAGCTATATATTTAAGCTAATTGAGAAGAATAATTTAGGAAATTTCTGATTAATACTGTGGTTAGAAATTTTTGAAAAGATATTAAAATTTTCATAAATATTACATAAACAGAGTAATCAGAGGATAAGAATGTAATTCATGGAAATCCAACACATTTGCCAAAATTAAACAGTTTAATAGGAGACCTGGAAGATAGACTCAAGCAAATCTTTTATATCAAACAACAAAATTTCAGAGATTAAAAAACTTAAGACAAAACTTAGGACATATGATGCAATACAAGAAAAATGAAATTTTACCTTCTTCTAATAGCTTTCCCAAAAGGGATCACAAAGAAAGTTAAGATGTATGTGTGAGACTGGGAAAAGAAATCAAAGAAATAACAAAAAATGTCCTCTATCTGAAAAAAGTTTCATAACCTTGAAGACATCTACTGAATGCCTAGCACAATGAGTGAGAAAAATCCATATCTAGACCTATCACAATGAAAATGTAGAACACAAGGAGTAAAGAAGATAATGAAATCTTCTGAGAGATATATCAAACAAAGAATATACAGCTTTCATATAGCAGACATAAAATCTTTCATAAGATATTAAATTAGCAAAAGATGCCAGAATACAATATAGCATTGCCTTCAATATTTCAGGAGAAATAAACTTGTATCCATTCACCATTAAATCACCAAATAAAAATAGGACGATAGTTGTATTTTTTAACAATTTACCTCTTTTGAATCAATTTTGAAATCTCAGTTTCAGCAAAAATGAAAATGAGAATTTAAGTAAGAGTGTTTCAAGAGACTTGAACAAGAAACAACAGTTAAACTAGATCAGAAATTAAAATGAATTTCAAGATTGTTTCCATGCATAAGTTCAAGAAAATAAGTGTATGTTCAGAAACAAAGCAGATTACATTATACAGAAGTACAACTTTCTTTAACCAGTAAGAAAACATAACAAAAAAGTAGAAACTAGGTAAATGAAAAACCTATGCAGTACATTTGTGGTCTAACCTTGGAAAAACAGGACACAAATACATAGTTTTAGTAGAGGAGGTCAGTTACATGAATTACAATAAATGCACAGTTGGGTAAACCAACTCCATATTCAATACACGGAACTGCTCTTTCACACCCGAATTACTCACTCATCCTGGCCAGTTTTAGTCAACTACGTTCCCACTCTTAATGTCTAGAAAACACTGATCTATGCTTTTCTCTGAAAGATTTGCCTTTTTTAATTATGCTAAGTGAAGTAAGTCAGACAGAGAAAGACAAATAGTGTATGATATCACTTATGTGTTGGGGTCTAATTTAAAAAAAAAAAGAAAACCCAACAAACTCATAGAAAAGTGATTAGGCTGTGGATGGGAGGAGGAAGGAGGTCAGGAGGAATACACTTTCTGTTATAAGATACATAAGTACAAGGGTTATAATGTATAACATGATGCCTATAGGTAACAAACACTACTCTATGATATACAGGGAAGTTGTTTAGAGAGCAGATCCTAAGAGTTATTGTCACAAGGAGATTTACCCCTTATTATTCTCTCTATGAGATGATGGACGTTAACTAAACCTATTGTGGTAATCACTTCACAATATATGTAAATCAAATCATCATGCTGTATACTTTAAACTTATACAGCGATGTGTGTCAATTATTTCTCAATAAAACTGGGAAAATTGCCTTTTCCTAGACATTGTATAAACTCAGTCATAGAATATGTAACCTTTTGGGTCTGACTTCTGTCACTAACCATAATGTATTTGAGATGTATGTCTGTTATTGCAGATAATAAGAGCCTATTCTTTTCATTGTGCTATAGGATGGACATACCACATAATTTGTCTACTCATTCACCAGCTGAAGGACTTTCTCGTTGTTTCAAGTTATTAGCAACTGTGAATAAAACTGCTAAAATATTTGCATACCAGTTTTGTGTGTATACAAATTTTATTTCTCAAATGATTAATGATGCTGAGCATTTTTTGTGTTTAATTTGCCATTTGTATGACTTTGATGAAGTGTCTGTTGAAATAGTTTGTCCATTTTTATTGGGTTGCTTTATTATTGTTGAGTTTTGAGAGTTCTTTATGCTGAATACAAGTCCTTGGTCACATATGTGACATGTAGGTCTTTTCTCCTAGTGTTTAGCTAATTTTTGTTTCACTTAATAGTGTCTTCCAAAGAGCACAACATAATTTTATAAAATCCATTTTTTCCTTTTTTGTATCTAATAACTGTTTCTCTAACCCAGGTATCTAAATATTTTTCCCAATCTTTTCTAAAAGTGTTATAGTAGCACCTTTTACATTTTTTTGTTGTTGTTGTTCAGTCATCCAGTCTTATCTGACTCTTTGCAACCCCATGAACTGCAACACACCAGGCCTTTCTGTCCCTCACCACCTCCTGAAGTTTGCCCACATTCATGTCCATTGCATCAGTGATTTACATTTAGCTCTGTGATAAATTTCAAGCTAATCTCAGTATACACTGGAAAGCATAGAGTTAAGGTTCACTCAGAGATTGAGAATATTAAGAATGATATTATATCAGACCATGAGTTCTATAGATGACTATGGAAAAGCTTGAGAGACTGAGGAGAGATAGAGGTTTTCTTTGGATAAAATAGTGGAAGAGAGTCGTAGGAAAATAAGAATCCTGTGGTAAGTGACCACATGGTGTGTTGTATTGTATTCACTATGTAAACTATGAGGTGAAGCAAAGGTATTGATGGTCTTTTCTACATATTCATGTATAAGGTGATGAGCATTCAGATACTCTAGGATCAGTTCATGTGACACCCAGGTCATTTCTGCCATGCTTAAGTCCTCTGCCTGAAACTTGAATCTTTCCTTTTATTTCCTAGCCAGAAGAGTTATAGAAAGAGTTTGAGTCATTCTTTTGGCCATGTGCCAGATGGGCATTACCTTTATTGCCACCATTATCTGCAGAGAAGCCCTACGTGATAGAGTTGGCAAAAGTCGACCCATAGAGGCTCTTTGTTTCTCCGTGGTTAATTTCAGGGCATGGTCACACTCTGCAACAGCACAGGTGTTAAGCCTCTGAGGGACAGATTTTGATCAGGTGGCAGTGGGGTGCAAGAGATGTAGCAGATGAATGCATCTCCTTCCTACCCCTGGTTCAGAATATTCAAACCACTATGTAATGCAATAGTTGCTTATAGCCTTTCTGAAGATATTCCATGAGGCAGTACAATGAGTTGCATTTACCTTGACTAGCTAGCTAGGTAAATATCTTCATGTATTTGCTCTCCCTTCTTCCCTGCCATACTCCCCCTTCTCCTTCACAACTGATTCTCTGGGAGTGCATTCTCTGATAAAGGGTTAGCATGTAAACATTTGCTTCATATTCTGTGTTCTAGAAAACACAGACAAAATTAGTGAGTGATGGAAGAGAAGAAAGTGTTTTCATCAAGAGTGAAGGAGATCCTTAGAAACTTATTTAATCTCTTACCGAAAAGGGCTGTTGAAGGGCCTGAACCATCACCTCTGGAAATCTCAGTTCAGTTCAGTCATTCAGTCATGTCCGACTCTTTGCCACCCCATGAACTGTAGCATGCCAGGCTTCCCTGTCCATCACCAACTCCTGGAGCTTGTTGAAACTCATGTCCATCGAGTTGGTGATGCAATCCAACCATCTCATCCTCTGTCGTCCCCTTCTCCTCCTGCCTTCAATCTTTCCCACCATGAGGATCTTTTCCAATGAGAAAGTTCTTCCCAGCAGGTGGTCAGAGTATTGGAGTTTCAGCTTTAGCATCAGTCCTTCCAGTGAATATTCAGGGCTGATTTCCTTTAGGATTGGCTAGCTGAATCACCTTGCAGTCCAAGGGACTCTCAAGAGTATTCTCCAACACCAAAGTTCAAAAGCATCAATTCTTTGGCACTCAGCTTTCTTTATGGTCCAACTCTCACATTCATACATGAGCATTGGAAAATCCATACCTTTGGCGAGATGGACTTCTGCTGGCAAAGTAATGTCTCTGCTTTTAAACATGCTGTCTAGGTTGGTCACAGTTTTTCTTCCAAGGAGCAAGCATCTTTTAATTTCATGGCTTCAGTTACCATTTGCAGTGATTTTGGAGCCCCCCAAAATAAAGTCTCTTACTGTTTCCATTGCTTCCCCATCTATTTACCATGAAGTGATGGGGCTTGATGCCATGATCTTAGTTTTCTGAATGTTGAGCTTTAAGCCAACTTTTTCACTCTCCTTCACTTTCATCAAAAGACTCTTCAGGGTTTCTTCACTTCCTGCCATAAGAGTGGTGTCATCTGCATATCTGAGGTTATTGATATTTCTCCGAGCAATCTTGATTCCAGCTTGTGCTTCATCCAGTCCAACATTTCTCATGATTTTCTCTGCATATAAGTTAAATAAGCAGGGTGACAATATACGGCCTTGACGTACTCCTTTCCTGGTTTGGAACCAGTCTGTTGTTTCATGTCCAGTTCTAACTGTTGCTTCTTGACCTGCATACAGGTTTCTCTTGAGGCAGGTCAGGTAGTCTGGTATTCTCATTTCTTGAAGAATTTTCTACTGTTTTTTGTTATCCACAGAGTCAAAGGCTTTGGCATATTCGATAAAGCAGAAGCAGATGTTTTTCTGGAACTCTCTTGATTTTTCAATGATCCAGCGGATGTTGGCAATTTGATCTCTGGTTCCTCTGCCTTTTCTAAATCCAGCTTGAACATCTGGAAGTTCATGGTTCATGTACTTTTGAAGCCTGGCTTGGAGAATTTTGAGCATTACTTTGCTAGCGTGTGATATGAGTGCAATTGTGTGGTAGTTTGAACTTTCTTTGGGATTGGAATGCAAACAGACCTTTTCCAGTCCTGTGGCCACTGCTGAGTTTTCCAAATTTGCTGGCATGTTGAGTGCAACACTTTAATAGCACCACCTTTTAGGGTTTGAAATAGCTCAGCAGGAATTCTATCACCTCCACTAGCTTTGTTTGTAGTGATGCTTCCTAAGACTCACTTGACTTCACATTCCAGAATGTCTGGCTCTAGGTGAGTGATCACACCATTGTGGTTATCTGGGTCATGAAGGATCTTTTTTTGTATAGTTCTTCTGTGTATTCTTGCCACCTCTTCCTAATATCTTCTGCTTCTGTTAGGTCCATATCCTTTCAGTCCATTTTTGTGCCCATATTTGCATGAAATGTTCCCTTGGTATCTCTAATTTTCTTGAAGAGATCTCTAGTCTTTCCCATTCTATTGTTTTCCTCCATTTATTTGCATTGATCACTGAGCAAGGCTTTCTTATCTCTCCTTGCTATTCTTTGGAGCTCTGCATTTAAATGGGAATATCTTTCCTTTTTTCCTTTGCCTTTAGCTTCTCTTCTTCTCTCAGCTGTTTGTAAGGCCTCCTAAGGCAACCATCTGGCCTTTTTGCATTTCTTTTTCTTGGGGATGGTCTTGATTGCTGCCTCCTGTACAATGCCACGAACCTCCATCCACAATTCTTCAGGCACTTTGTCTATCAGATCTAACCCCTTGATTCTATTTGCCACTTCCACTGTATAAACATAAGGGATTTGATTTAGATCATACCTGAATGGTCTAGTGGTTTCTCTACTTTCTTCAACTTAAGTCTGAATTTTGTAATACAGATTTTATGATCTGAGCCACAGTCTGGAAACTTAGCCAATGGCTCTTTAGAGACTGGCAAGCATCAAAGTAAGGGTTTCCTTGGTGGCTCATCTGGTAAAGAATCCGCCTGCAATGCGGGAGACCTGGATTCGATCCCCGGGTTGGGAAGATCCCCTGGAGAAGAGAACAGCAACCCACTCCAGTATTCTGACCTGGAGAATTCCATGGACTGTATAGCCCATGGGGTTGCAAAGAGTTGGATATGACTGAGTGATTTCACAAGCATCAAACTGGACAGTAGCATCAGTACATGTCACATGTAACCAGAGGGAGACACAATGATATGCATATATATAGCACACCTTTCTAAAAGAGCAAATAACATTTAGGGAGAAAAATACTACAAAATGGGGGAGGGAGTGAGACTCATGTCCCACTGGAATGTAGGTTGAAATAAAAGTTCTCCCTAAATAAAAAGTACACAATGTAGTTTGGTTATTATTATTTAAATTCTTTGCACATGGAATATTCTCCTGGATAGATCACGTGTGGGGCCTCAAAGTATGGCAAATTAAAGAAAAGTGAAATAATTTCAAGCATTTTTCCCAGCCATAACACTATGAGATTAGAAATCAACTATGAAAAATACCCTATTAAAAAAACAAAACACATGGAGGCTAAACAATATGCTACTCACCAATGGATCACTGAAGAAATCAAAGAGGAAATAATAAAAACACCTAGAGACAAATGAAAATGAAAACACAATGATCCAAAATCGATGGGTCACAGCTTTAAAAGCAGTTTTAAGAGGGAAGTTTATAGTGACACAATCTTACCTCAGGAAACAAGAGAATTTCCAAATAAACAACCTAACCTTACACATAAAGCAACTAGAAAAAGAAGGATAAACAAAACCCAAAGTTAAGAGAAGCAAAGAAACCATAAAGATCAAAGCCGAAATAAATGAAACAGCTGAAGGAAACAACAGAAAAGATCAATTAAATTAAAACCTGGTTCTTTGAAAAGATAAGCAAAATTGAAAAACCTTTCATCAGACTCATCAAGAAAAAAAGGGAGGGTTCAAATCAATAACATTAGAAATGAAAAAGCAGTTACAATGGACACAGAAGTACAAAAGATAATAAGAGACTACTATAAACAACTATATGCCAAAAAAACCCATGTTCTTTGACATGCTCTATTTGCTGACATACCAAGTTTTGTATAAGAGGATAGTGATATAAAACTTAATTCTTGGAATAGAAGAGTCATTAGAAATAAATTTATTCAATGCTGATACTTTCCACAGAATCATGATAACTATTTTATCAAGGTGTATACTTGACCTATCTTCATCTCATTAACCCTAATACAAAAGTGACACCTAATGCTAAAAATGTTACATTTCTAGAACTACATTCCAGTAAAATTATCACCTATTTGTCCACATTACTTTGCTATACTTGTGAGCAAGGTATGTCATATCTAACAGTTTAATCCAATACCCACTTATCAGCTCATGGTCCTTAGGTAACAGGTTTGGACTTGGGGTAGCTGGTCTGAGCCTCAGGGTCTTACAAGTGGAAATCAGGTGCCAGCAAGGCTCTGAAAAGGAACTTGCTTCCAAGCTCACTCAGGCTGTTAGGAGAACCAGCTTCTCATGGCTATGGACTTACGGTGCTGTTTTCTTGCTGAGTTGGCTGAGGTGATTTCAGATCTAACAGGGTACTCATATTCCTTGCTACTTGTTTTTCACTCCAGCTTCAATATATGAAGTTTCAAAGACAGTTTGGTTCTTTAAGTGCTCACCTGATTAGGCCAGGACCAAGGGAATGGCAACCCACTCCAGTATTCCTGCCTGGAGAATTCCATGGACAGAGGAGCCTGGCAGGCTACAGTGCATAGGGTCACAAAGAGGCAGACATGAATGAGTAACTACACTTTCACTTTCAAGGGGGATAATTGTTGTTGTTCAGTCACTCAGTTGTATCCAACTCTTTGTGAACCCATGGATTGTAGCATGCCAGGCTTTCCTGTCCTCTATCTCCAGGAGTTTGCTCAAGTTCATGTCCACTGAATTGATGATGCCATCCAACCATCTCATTCTCTGTTGCCCCCTTCTCCTCCTGCCCTCAATTTTCCCCAGCATCAGATTCTTTTCCATTGAGTCAGCTCACTGGATAATCTTCCTTCACAAATCATATCACAAGTATGAGATGTCAACACATTTACAGGCCCATCCACACTCAGGATGGAGGAGACTCGAAAAGAATGTGAGTCCCTGGGATCACCTTAGAATGTGACCTACTACCCTGAGTCATATAGGTAGGGTACTGGAACATAAGTTCATTTAGAGCTAAAAGAAGTTCATTTCAAGTTTTCTAAAACCCTTTGAGAATATTGGGGGTGAATCATACCTAGTGAGATTCCACCACTGTGGGGCAGTCTCAGTGGAAGCCTAAACTGCAATGCCTTTGTAGTTCAGAGAAGAAGATGGGTCATGTAAAAAGAAACAAAAGATAATTCAAATATAAGATAAAGTATGTAAATGAAATTAGAAAAATAAAAAAAAAAATCATTGTTTTTTTCTCTCTTGATCCCTTTCATTCTATTTTTCTGAAGTTTCCTGAGATTTGACATCTCTCTCCTTCAAAAGTATGTCTTTTATTGAACCATCTATGACCAACTCAATTTTAATTGGATAATCACTAAACATGACTTAAGGAGGGCTTATAAACATGCTTCCTTTATGCCTGCCAAAATAAATATTTTGAAAGAGGCCTTGGAAAACTTAATCAGAACACACACATTTGTAAAGATAATGATGATGATGGAGCTGCTGGTGTTCTATGTAGATTGGAACTTTATTTATTAAATAAACTGAACTCATCTTGATGCTGGAAGGAAGCAACATAATTCTTTTTTACAACTTCTATTTTTAATCAGCTCTATGGGGTGTACCTTTCCACCCAGAATGAAATCTAAGACAATCTTGTTGCTCTTCTTGACACCCTCAAATAATATATTAATGGTTTTATTTTTGAAATAATAAAAAAAAAATCTTCCAGTCCATATAATGTAAAAACTACAAACTATCATACATCTTAAAACTTCTCTCTTGTGCTTTCAGATAATTTGTGATCTAGTTATTACTGCTATATAACAAATTACTTCAAAACAGATCTGTCTAAAGCAACTATTTTATCTTGCTTATTGCTTTATGGATCAGTAACTTGGGGAAGACTCAGCTGGGTAGTTTTCACTTAGGTTTTTTATGCAATTATGGTTATTACTGGCAGGGATAGTAGCCTTCTAAAGGCTCATCTGGATGGATAGATGTCCAAGATGGCACATTCACACCCTGCTGGCAGTTGACACTGCCTATTTTCTGTGTGCCCAGCTATGACTGTTGAAAAGGATGCCCACATGTAGCTATTATTTGTGGCTTGAAAACTGGGCAACTGTTTTGAGTTCAGAGCTCAAAAAAAAAAAAAAAAAAAAGGAATAACCCAGAAGACAGCTGAAAGCTGTGTTGACTTATCACTTATAACTTAGCCTAGGATGTCATATAGCTTCACTTCTGCCAAATCCTTTTGATCAAAAAAGTCGGAAGTCACACATTTCAAAGAGATTAGATATCCTACTTCTTGACTACAGGATATCAAAGAAATTTGTGGTCATAGCTTAAAACCATGACAGCTCCTTCTACAAGTAGACATCTTGTCCACCAGAACAACATATATTGACTTCAGGTCAGTGGAAGTTCAGCTATTTCCCAATGCATCCTGTCTCCTCTCTTTAACCCCATACAACAAAGTACCAACTGAGGCTAATCTAACCATCCCATGACTTTTAATTTTACATCTCAACAGATGTTTAGGTATCAATCTACACATTCACAGAAGTTCAGAAGCTGCAAAGAAAAATCCTCTAAGCACTTCCCTTGACTTTAGATGATGGAAGAGCATCCTTCTCCCATGATGTATGTTGTGTGTGTGTGTGTGTGAGAGAGAGAGAGTGTGTGTATGATTGTGTGTACACTGATACTACTATACTAGTAATCCTTTCTGAAGAAATCTCAGTAAGAACGTTTTTAACCTTCATCTTCATTTTAGTTCGGTTCAGTTCAGTCACTCAGTTGTGTCTGACTCTTTGTGACCCCATGAATTGCAGCACACCAGGCCTCCCTGTCCATCACCAACTCCTGGATTTCACCCAAACCCATGTCCATCGAGTCGGTAATGCCATCCAATCATCTCATTCTCTGTTGTCCCCTTCTCCTCCTGCCCTCAATCTTTCCCAGCATCAGGGTCTTTTCAAAATCTTGGCCTTTACTAATTCAGGCTTGAGTGGTGATGGCTAACTGTCCCCAGACTGGTTCAAAATCTCTTATCATCCATGAACTAAGTCTGGCATTCCCTCGAAATAGAAACAGCATTATATGAGTCATTTCAATATCATATAAGAGAACTATACTTCAATTATCCAGGCTCCTTGTCTTTTATTTATACAGAAACTTAAAAAATATCTAATGTGTGTGCACTCAGTCGAATCTGACTCTGCAATCCTGTGGACTGTAGTCCACCAGGCTCCTCTGTTCATGGGATTTCCCAGGCAAAAATACTGGAGTGGGCTGCTTTTTCCTTCTCCAGGGGATCTTCTAAACCCAGGGATCAATTCTGTGTCTTCTGCATTGCAGGCAGATTCTTTACCACTTAGCCACCTGAGAAATCCAAAGTATCTAATACTGCCTCTTAATAATACAGCATTTTTGAGCTCTGCTAGTTTTTTGGTAACATCTTTAGCATTTTCTATGTATCAATGAATTCACTAAAGTTGCAGAATACACAAAAATATCTTGCATTCTGATATAATAACAATGAAAGACCAGAAAGAAAAATTAAGCAAATAATCTCACTTAACCATCACATCAAAAAGAATAAAATATCTGGAATAAATGTACCTAAGGAGGCAAAGGGGCTTCCCTAGTGGCTCAGATGGTAAAGAATCTGCCTGCAATACAGGAGACCCAGGTTTGATCCCTGTATTGGGAAGATCCCCTGGAGAAAGGAATGACAACCCACTCCAGTATTCTTGCCTGGAGAATTCCATGGAGGGTCTGGTGGGCTATAGTCCAGGTCACAAAGAGATGGACATGACTGAGTGAATTACACTTTCACAAGGAGACAAAGGACCTATACTCTGAAGACTATAAGAGAATGATGAAAGAAATTGAAGATGGCACAAACAAAGAAAGTGATATAATATATTCTTGGATTGGAAGAATCAATACTGTCAAAATTACTATACTATGCAAGGCAATCTATAGATTCAATGCAATCTCTATCAAATTGCCCATGTTATTTTTCACAGAAATAGAATAAAAATCTTAAAACCGTGTATGGAAGCACAAAAGACCACAAATAGTCAAAGCAATCCTGAGAAAGAAAAACAGAGCTGAAGGAATCAGCTGCCAGACTTCAGACTACACTACAGTCAACAAAACACTATGGTACTGACACAAAACAGAAGTATAGATCAATGGAACAAGATAGAAAGCCCAGAAATAAACTAACACACCTTTGGTCAAATAATCTATGACAAATGAGTCAAGAATAAACAACGGAGAAAAGACAACTTTTTCACTAAATAGCGCTGGGAAAACTGGATAACTCCATACAAAAGAATGAAATTAGAACATTCTCTAATACCATACACAAAGATAAACTCAAAATGGATCAAAGGTCTAAGTGTAATATCGGACACTATAAAACTCTTACAGTAAAATATAGCCAGTGTACTCTAACAGAAATCACAGCAATATCTCTTTGGATCCATCTCCTAGAATAATGAATTTAAAAATAAAAATTTAAAAAGGAGATCTGTTACACTTACAGGCTTTTGCACAGCAAAGAAAACCATAAACAAAAAGAAAAGACAACCCAGACAATGGTATAAAATATTAGCAAATGAAGGAATAAACAAGGGGTTAATCTTCAAAATATACAAACAACTCATGCCGTTCAATATAAAAAACCAAGCAGTCTAATCAAAAATGAGCAGCAGATCTAAATAGACATTTCTCTGAAGAACACATGCAGATGGCCAAAATGCACATGAAAAGATGCTCAATATTACGAACCATTAGAGAAATGCAAATTAAAGCTACAATGAGGTATCACCTCACATTGATTAAAGTCAGAATGACCATCATCAAAAAGTCTCTAAACAATAAACGCTGGAGAGGGTGTGGAGAAAAGGGGCCCCTCCTACTCTGTGGATGAGTACATAAATTGGTACAGTCACTATGGAGAACACTATGGAGGTTCCTTAAAAAACTAAAAATAGAACCATCGTGTGATACAGCAATCCAACTTCTCAGAATATATCTTGAGGAAAACATAGTTTGAAAAGATACATGCACTCCAATGTTCACTGCAGCAGTGTTTATAATAGCCAAAATGCAAAAGCAGATGAATGGATTAAAAAAAAAATGTGGTACATATATATAATGCAATGTTGCTCAGCCATAAAAAGAATGAAATAATTCCATTTGCAGCCACATGGATGGGCCTAGATATTATCATGCTAAACATAGTAAGTCAAACATAGACAAATAACTTATGATATCATTCTTATGTTGAATTTAGTTTAAAAAAATGATATGTGACCTTATCTGCAAAATGAAAACAGACTCACAGATTTTGAAAACTTGTGATTACCAAAGGGGAAAAGTTTGGGGGAGGAATAGTTTGGGAGCTTGGGATGGACATACACTACTACTATACATAAAGTAGATTATCAACAAGAAGCTACTAGACAACAAAGGGAACACTGCTCAGTATTCTATAGTAACCTATATGGGAAAAGAACTGAAGAATGAATATATGTATATATGTGTGTGTATGTGTGTGTGTGTGTGTGTATATATATACACAAATAACTGCATGTGTGTGTATCTATATACATATATATATACAATTTAATCATTATATTTTACACTTGAAACTAATACAACATTGTAAATCAACTACACTGTAATAAGATTTTTTAAAAATACATTTTTATATGAAGAAACCATTGTCTCCAAATTTGTTGCATTTTCTGTCCTCTTCAAAAACAGTTTAAATGTTTCATTTATGATAGAAATATGTACATGAGCTTCAGCAAGCAAAAGTGAAGGCTGTCAACCATTCAAGTTGTCCAATGCCAGTAGTCACTTTTTGTTTTCTGCATACAATCTAATTCAGACATTTATCTCCACGAGGTATTTAAGAACACCTATTTAACAGCCTTGATTCAGAAGTGGGAGGTAAAAGAGAAAGCCCCAGCCTTCTGAATAGGAACACTTCACTCTTTCTGGCAGTTTACTATGGTCTTTTCTTTGAACTTACAATATTACTCTCTCCTAAAGGAATCTATTTTTTTTTTTTTTTAAAGACCTTTGGAAAAGTTCAATCATATAGTGGTTTTAGTCACCAAGTTGTGTCTCACTCTTGCAACCCCATTGACTATTAGAGTGGGTTGCCATTTCTTTCTCCAGCCAGGAGTTTTAATAGACAGTATCTTAATAGAAGATTAGATGTGCTTTTTAATTTGTGTTATATTAAGATAAAAGTTTATTACAGGTCATACAGTGTAATAAATGACTCATCATTATATTGGAGATTTATTTGAAATTAGAATAAGTGTGGATATTCATATCACTTATTTCTTTTCTAAAAATTCAATACCGATTAAACAAGGTATGAAAACAGAAAACAGTCAAAGAGCACTTCACAGACCCCATCTTTACAGCTCCCTAGAGGTTTAGAACATATGCCAAGGAGACTCCACAGTTTATGTTGATTGTATTAGCCCCTTGATACCTAAAGTCATCCGTAGTTTAGAGTAGTTGGTTTAGAATAACTTGGTACTAATAAATAAAAAAATACATATGCAAGAAATATTTTTCAAACTTTAATTTATCTAAAATGTGCATCATTTAATATGCAAGAACTATGAAATGATTCCCAGAAAGGAATTCCCACTGAGTAACTTTAAAATTCTTGCAAAGCAATGGAAAACATATTCAAGCTAAATGACAGAACACCTTCCTCTTGGGTTCCTTAAGCTCATATTAATAATGTGACATTGGACATGTATGAATAATTTTTAGTGTTGCTCCATGCAGTAAACTTTATGTAAGAGAAAAAGGTGTGATTCTATCTTCCAGAGATTTGACTTTAGAGGATAACACTATTGATAGCTCATAAAGCCGAATGCATCTGCTGATGGTCATAGGCCTCTGGAGAACAGGCAGAGGTTGTTATTATCATCTAGCGGGCAGATTTGATCATCACCAGACTCCTTTTCTGAGAGTGTGTCAGAATGACTCAACAGATTCCTACAGAGCAGTTCCCGTAAACCTTCAAGAGGACCACAGTTGGGAGATCCATTTGAAAAGAGAGAAATCTTATCGCTGTTGCCATTGTGAAACTATATATCACTTTTACTAACTTCAACCCTACTGAACACTATTATATCATGGTGTGCATATTCATGGCCATCAAAATCATTGTCTCACAATATAACCATGCCAGTCCTTTATTATTTCATGAACAGAATTGTGTTGCATAGAGATAGCAGGAAAGAAAGAAAGTTTCTATTTGCTAAGACTGGTAAAGAAAGGTTCCCTGCAGAGATTGCTTCTAGTCTCTCTTCATCTGGAAACTTCCAATTCAGAGACAATATCAGGGGAGGGTGATTTAGATATGAGGGCTTCCCAGGTGGCGCTAGTGGTAAAGAATCTGCCTGTTAGGTATACGGAGTAAAACATACAAAGGAGAGAGAGTACAGAGAATAAAATAAAAATAAAAGAAAGATAGTGTAGCCAAAGCCAGATACACGTGAAAGATGCATTAAATCACAATGTCAATGTGTGAGAATTACACAGAACTCAAAGTCTTTATGGAAATCTGTTTCATCATGAATTGGGGGGTCATGCGTAATGCTGTTTGCTTCAACTGAACTTTCCTTCAGAAGATAGTAGGTAGAATTCATCTTACTGTTGCATGTAATGGTCCTAAGGGGTTTGCTTAAATGAATGGCTTCTACATTAACTTTCAGCAATTGCATTAGAAATAAAAGCTTATTAATAGTCCTGTGTGGTCATGAATATTTGTATACTCATAGGTTGTTTAGACATCTCCCAAGTGGTCTACTTATGTAATAGTGTTTTACAGGACACATATTTCCTTTGCAGAATACTCAGAAGACATATCTGGTCCAGTTTATCTGTCCAAAGCATTATAAACAATATGTAATGGAGTGTCTTATGAATTATTATATACAGTTTCAGTCATTTAAAGCTATTGTATTATGATCATTGACCTGGGACAGTAAGAGAAGTTTAAAAGTCAGCTTCTTACGGGTATATTTGAATTGAGTGGTATGTGTATATGTGTGCTTACAAGTACTTATGCATGGGTGGTGACGTATGAGGACCTCTATTAAGCTTAATACTTCAGCACTATATATTAGTCTTTTTAAAAACATGAGGGCAGATTTTTATTCATTATAATGTTACTTGGATTTTTCTTTTCACCTTGTATTTCAGCTTATTTTTCACATGACACCTACGTGGAACTAGTAGGAGGTATAATAATGTAGGTGGTAAGAATTTTTAATCACAAAATTCAAGTGTTTAAATATGTAACTTCCTTTTATTTCTAAAACTGAACTAGATTCAGTCTGGTTTATTCATCTCTGCTTGAAGGATGTCTGACAGAGTGGAATACCATAGGCAATGTGGCCTATAAACAACAATTTTTTCCCTCACAGTTCTGGAGTTGGGAAATCTGAGATCAGGGTACAAACATAATTGAGTTCCAGAGAGAGCCTTTTTCTGGCTTTCAGATTGCTAACTGCTTTCTGTGTCCTCACATGGGAGAGGAGGCAAGGAAACCTGGGGTATCGTTTATAAAGGCATTGGTTCTATTCATGAGAGCTCTGTTTTTATGACAACCACCTTCCAAAGGCTCCTCCAAATACCATCTCATTGAGGATTAACTCAACATAAAATTTTGTGGGAACACAAATATTCAGTCTATATCAGAGGGGAAAATTTAACCTTGTATTATCAAGGTAACTCACTAATTTTTAGTTTAAAACTCTGTTTCAAAGGGGAAATGAGGAAGAAGGTATAAATTAGGAGTCCACAATTAAAATATCAACACTACTATATAGAAGACAGATACCCAACAAGGATCTACTGTATAGCACAGTGAACTGTACTCAATATCATAATAATCTATAATTGATAAGAATCTAAAGTGATCTGAATCACTTTCCTGAACACCTGAAACTAATACATCATTGTAAATCAGCAATTTTTTCCATTAAAAAAAAAAAAAAACACCACCACCAACAACAGTCATTTTGGCAGTGTATTTTCTCCTCACTGTCCCTCTCCTTCTCCTTAGGATGGCCTAAAAGTTCTAGCAATGTCCAGGGGTAAGCGTATACCTTATATGTTGCATGGCAGAGTTGTGCCTCCACCGGCCTCTGTTGGAATGGATATTTCTGTATATGATCCTGGTTGTGTCCCAGCATCTATGGCCGACATCTGTGCTTCCACTAGGACCTCCAATTTCCAGATCACACAATTTGTTCGTTTGTTGTCCTAGGCCCTTGCTTAGCACTGCCTCGCTTCCAGGAAATAATAGTTTCTAAAGAGTTCATTTTCCTGTGTGTTAGATTCCTTAGATTCTTAAATATTCTAGTGAGAAATCTGATTTTTCCAACAGGGGCCTTTAAGATAGATTCAAAACATATGACTACTTTTTTTTTTTTCTTTTTTAGTACAGAGGTTTTTGTCAGACATGAGGAAATGTAGTTTCTTATAAAAATAAATGGCAAGATTTACAGTTATAGAAGTGATTAATTAATGCTTTCTTAATACATAAAAAAAAAATAAATAAAATGCACTGGCAAAAATAAGTAATCAATGGAGACAAGATCTCCTGAATGGCCAAGTAAGGAGACTGGGGGACCCTTTCCCCAAGAAAACTACAATTTAACTTGTGGAAATTATTTTAAACAAAAATCAAACCAGCAATTATTCAAAGTCTCTGGAAATTATCCCAAGGGCAAACAGAAAATGGAGAAACATTCATTATAGAAAATCTACTAAATCTCCGTAAAAACATAACTGTGGAATCTGAGCCATGCCCCAATCCCTTACCATCAGGAGCATCCTCTCCCCCACTCCCACCAGTTTTGCATTACAGAGGCTTGACCCTGAGTGTTCTATATATCTGGCAAAAGAACTAAGAATATGGGATTCTCTCTCTCCCAGTATCCAGTCTAGGGATATGATTTCACCCTCAAAAAGACAGTCTGTTGGTGTTTCTCGTCCCCTCCTGTCCCATGCTACAGAAGTTCTATCCCAGCCAAGTATGACTGAAAGGACTAGGTCTCCATTCCCCTATCCAACCCTTACCTTAAAATGTTCTACTTAAAATGTTGTGGGAGTGACCCCTACCTGAGATTGCTTGTAGTGTGGAAGTTCCAGGCTAGAAGAGTCAAACTGGGAAGACTAGAGGTGGTCACCACTCCTACCCTATGACCACTCATAGAGTAAGGATGGCACTTCAGAAAAATCTAGCTTCCTGCCAACCCACCAAGCTGCAGCGCAGTAGTTTGTTCTGTCCAGAATAAAGGCAGGTCATAGAATTGATGGAATCTGAATTTATTTGAAGTGGAGCATAGAAAATTTATTTCTTAAGAGTTTTGGAGGCTAATTAGAGAAGGCTCATAACTCCATGATACAAGCAAAACTTTAGAGCAGTCAGAAGTTTACTATACTAGGAAAGAATAGCAAACAAAACCAAATGTTGGAAGAAGAAAGAAAGGAGATAGAAAATATCAGAGCAGAAACAAAACAGGGAATAGAAAAACCATAGGGAAAAAACCAATGAAATTAGGAGTTCTTTTTTTTTTTTAATAAAATTGGCAAATCAGCTAGACTTGGCAAGAAAAAAAGAGGACTCAAATGAAATTATTAATGAAAGAGGAGAGACATTATCATTTATATCACAGAACTACAAAGGATCATGAGAGCACTATGAACAAGTCCATGCCAATAAATTAGGCAACTCAGAAGAAAATGATAAATTCCTAGGAATTACAACCTGCCAAGAGTGAATCATAAAAACAGAAAATCTGATCAGCCTCACAATGAGTAAGGTGATTGAATCAGTAATCAAAATCTCTCTCCATAAAAAAGCTCAGGTTTAGGTGATTTCTACCAAATATTTAAACAAGAAATAATGCCAGTTCTTCTCAAAATGTTCTGAAAATTTGAAGAGGAAGGAAACCCCCAAACTTATTTTACAAGGCCAGTATAAACCTGATGCTAAAACCAAAGAAGGACATAATAAGAAAACCACAAGATAGCATCTCTATGAATATAGATGCAAAATCTCTCAACAAAATGCTTGCAAACTAAATTAACCAGTACATATCCTATTATCATGTGTGATTTATCCCTGGATTGCAAGGAGGCTTAACAGAATGAAATTAATAGAATGAATGATAAAGTCATCTCAACAGATGCAGAAAAGTAATCAACAAAATTCAACATCCTTTTATGATAGAAACTTTTACTAATAGGTGCAGATTGAGCATGGTGGTGCTGGTTTAGTCACTAGGTCGTGTCCAACTCTTGAGACCCATGGACTGTAGCCTGTCAGGCTCCTCTGTCCGTGGGATTCTCCAGGCAAGAATATTGGAGTGGGTTGCCATTTCCTTCTCCAAGATTGAACATACTTCAACCCGATAAAGGCCATATGTGACAGTCCCACAGCTTACATCATACTCAATGGTGAAAAGTTGAAAGTTTTCCCTTTAAGATGAGAAACAAGACAAGGGTGCCCACTCTCACTACTCCCATTCAGCATTATACCGGAAGTCCTAACCACAGCAGTAAGGTAAGCAAAAGAAATAAAGGCCATCCAAATCTGAAAGTAACTAGTGAAACTGTCTGTGTGCTGATGATGTGATCTTGTATATAGAAAATCTTAAAAACTCCACCAGAACACTTAAAACACATCAATGAAATCAGTAAAGCTTCATGATACAAAATCAACATAAAAAAATACTTGCATTTCTTAACTCTCACAATAAACTCTGGAAAAAAGTAAAGAAAACATTCCCATTTACAATAGCTTCAAAATAATAAAATACTTAGGAATAAAATTACCAAGGAAATCAGTGATCCCTATACCAACAACCATAAGACAATGATGGAAAAAAAAAAAAAAAAGATGAAAATAAATGAACAAATCCCATGTTCTTAGATCATTAGAATTAATATTGTTAAAATGTCTACACTACCCAAAGCCATCTATAGCTTCAATGCAAGTCCAGTAAAATTGGGATGGACATGTACACACTGCTATATTTAAAATGCATAACCAATGAGGACCTACTATATAGCACATGGAACTCTGCTCAATGTTATGTGGCAACCTGGATGGGAGGGGAGTTTGGGGGAGAATGGATACATGCATATGTATGGCTGAGTCCTTTTGTTGTTCACCTGAAACTGTTACAATATTGCTTGTTAACTGGCTTTATGTACTCCAATACAAAATAAAAAGTTCTTTTTTCTTTAATGAAAAGCAATTTTCACAAAAATAGAATAAAGAGTTAGTGGCGAGTATATAATTAAATTGAAACTTTCATGTATATTCCTGATGGTAAAGAAAATTGTACAACTACTTTGGAAAACACATTGGCAATTCTTCAAAATGTCAGAATGTTAACATGTGACCTAGCAACTACATTCCTATGCATGTAGCCAAGAGAAATGAAAAAATATGTCCCTGAAAAAACTTGTACCCAAATGTTCACAGCAGCATTATTCATAATATACTACAAACAGAACATTCAAAATTCCCATCAACTTATGAATATGTAAATATAATATGGCCCCTCACATAATGGAATATAGATAAAGTGAAAGTGAAAGTTTCTCAGTTGTGCCCGACTCTTTGTGGACAGTCCATGGAATTCTGTAGGCCAGAATACTGGAATGGGTAGCCTATCCCTTCTCCCATAGATCTTCCTGACCCAGGAATCTACACAGTCTCCCACATTGCAGGCAGATTCTTTATCACGTGGTATAATATGGATGAATCTTGAAAATACTATACTAAGAGAAAGAACTTAGACAAAAAAGACCACTTTTTTTTTTTTTACCATGACTCTTGCATGAAATGTCCAGAATAGGAAAATCTTTAGAGCCAGAAATGAGATTAGTTTTTATATAGACCTGGAAGATAGAAGAGTAGAAACAGAATGAAATTCAATAGGTATCTTTTTGAGAGGAAGAAAATATTCTAAAATTAGATTGAACTGATAGTTGTAAAATCTTCTGAATTAACTAGAATCATTGACATATACTTTAAATGGATGAATCATATGGTATGTAAATTATAGGTCAGAAATAGAGTTAAATAAAGTGAATAATTCAAATATTTGATGCTAACGTTTATGGAAAATTCTCACAAGCCTATCACTTTTCTAAGAAAATTTTAATAACTACCTAATCTGGACAATAACTTTTATGAGGTAATTACTAATATCTTCCTCAGTTTACAGGGCAGGACACTGAAGCTTACAACACTTAAATAACTTGCTGAAAGTCAGACAGCATTTAGGTGTTTAGGTTGGAATCCATACCCAGCCATTCTGGCTCCAAATTACTTGCTTTGAACACACACTTCTGCTGTATTACATTGCTCAGAACGTACATTTCCATTATGTTCCTGTTACTTAGGGAAATCATATAATTACAGTAAGATTTCTGGAGACTATGTTGTCTTCCAGCCAAAGCTAATTGGGACAAGCACTAATGTGAGAACACCCTGCCCACAGGGTATTCTGGCCTTTGCCATTACCTGAAATGTTCTTAGCCTCCTTGCCCTAATTTAAATCCTGCTGAGTCTTCAAGGTCAACCCTAAAGCAATCTCTGGAATCACTCCTAGGCCAATGTGGTTGTTCCCTTTCTTGTCTCATAATATTCTTTATATACCTATAGTATACCACTTTTCCTAGTACATTGTAATGATTTGTTTTCATATCTAATTTTTCTCATTAGATTTAAAATCTCAAGAATAGGGAACATTGTTCTTTGTATTTGCATCCCTCAGTATTGCTGTTTGGAAAACAGCAGGACTCAATAAATACTAACTAAATCAAAGAAGGGAGGGAGAATACAGAGGAAATCAAATAGATGTTAGCTTCCCTATCCTTACGGAATTTAGGATGCTGTTGGAAAATCACACACCCAATAGTGAATAAATACTCATGCAAGACAATGTCTAGAGGAGGTGAGCAGTATAGTTTTGATGAGGAGCACTGAAGTACACATTTCTAGACCATCTTGTTCATTATCCTTGTTTAGTTGCTAAGTCGTGTCCAACTCTTTGTGATTCCATCAACTGCAGCACACCAGGCTCCCCTGTTCTTCACTATCTCCTGGAGTCTGCCCAGATTCATGTCCATTGAGTTGGTGATGCTATCTAACCATTTCATCCTCTGCTGCTCATTCTCTTGCTCTCAATCTTTCCCAGCATCAGGGTCTTATCCAATGAGTTGGCTATCTAACATACATTTAAATCACAGACTTTGTTCTGGACAACATTGTGGTTTTTCTAGCAATTAAATCTCATCGTCTTTCATAATTACTATGCAGTCAGGTGTTGACGCTTCATACTACACAGTAAAGTCAACTTCAAGCTTGTCATTATATCTGCAAGTCAGAGTCAGAATTTTAGTTTTTGACTTGCCAGTTCTGTTTGAAAAGTATGTTACTCATTCAAATATAGGTTGAGCAAACCAGGGTTTCAACCCATTGGCATAGAGCTTGGAAATGGATTTTCCAGATGGTGCCTGGTTTAGTATTTTTAACTAAGCCTGCTGGCCTGGGAATGTCATTGCTTCTGGAGAAAATGATTTAGCTGTGTGACTGTTCAATCAACAAATTATTTAAAAAATAAATCTAAAAAGGAAAATATTGTTCTTGCCAGGATGAACAAAACATTTTCTTCTTTTATAGTGTGTAACTGAAAAGATCTGCCAAATGCAAATCCTTCTTTCCAAAATATGACTAAGACGTAGTCAAACCCATTTTCTCCTTCTTGGTTTTGAAGCCATATACCTTTACAATAACTCCCAAGTCACTTAAACATATTAAGGGAACCATCAGTCAATTGCTAAATAGAATATTTGATCTGCATTTTCTCCAAAGCATTAGAGTTGCCTAAAAATCATTGTACCCACCAAGAATCCAATGTATTCTAGAGGTACAACTGGCATGATGATAGTATTTCAAAAGTAAGTATAATTCAATGCAGAAAAATGCACGAGTGTGTATGAAATATGGAGCACATTGACATAACCCAGGCATTTTATTTTCTTTCATATTCTCTCTCTCTGTTTCTTTCTTTTTCTTTCTTTCTTTTTTTTTTTTTTTTTTGTTGAGGGTTCATGGTAAATTTGACTTTTAGGGAAATCACCAAATTATAGCAGAAGTATTGAGGTAAGGCACCTTCCTCCCAGCCAAAGCTATGTCTAGGTGATAGTTAAGGATGCCAGAAATGTGTTAAAGATGTTCATTTAACAATCTACATTTAGAGATTTTTAAAGCAGATGAAATAAGAGGAGGAGAGTGTAGCATACAAAATAAAGAGATCCGTGAAGGCAGGCATGACTATGTGTGGCATTAGGTGCTGGCACAGAAGTAAATTAGCGGTGATCAGAGATGGGGCAGCATGGCAGGAAAGAAATGAATAAAAGGTGGATCAGCTGTCCCAGTTGACTTGTGGGCACATAACATAATGTCTTTTATCCATTTCCCCCTTGCCTCAAAAAGTTTGTAAGTGGAGTGGAGATGGTGTGATCACATTGGTATTTTAGGTAAACCATTCTGGCAATTGTGTGGAGCAAGACTGTGAGGAGGTAAGAGAAAGAGGCTAAGTAAAGATTGTGAGGGTCTGAATGATGAGGAAGTAGTGGGATGGATGGAAAAGAGTTGACCTGAGAGGCTGGAAGTACATTTATCTGACAGGAGTATATGGTAGATATAATGAAAGATTTCTGAGAAGATCATTGATGGATGGTAGTGTTTTTGCTGACCCCTATATCTGATTGTGTTTATAGTGACTAGTAGGATCATTTATTTTTACACTGCAGATTAAAAAATATATATATGTTTTTTACATAATGTTGCCAGATTATTTTGAATCATAAAGAAACTCCAGAGTTTTTTGACATGCTCATTTGTTCCAAACTAAATGTTATCATAGAATCAAGGAAATTGGTATATAATCAAAATTGTAAGGGAGGAATGTTTTGGAGATATATAATCACTATAATACATAAGCTTGAAGCTCTCACCAAAAAATAAAAAAAACAAAAGGTGAAAAGAAATCTAGTTCTTTCGACACTGTGGTCATGATTTCAGAAAAATGATGTTCAGATTTTGTGCTTGTCATGGTATAATATTAAAAATCCAGCACAGCAAGCCATCACACACAACATACCACCTTGCATCAAGCAATCTTGACTCCTATACTAAATTAAAACATGATTTTCATCATCTTCAATTTATATTATCACTTATTCTTACTTTAATCACCAACAAAACGAGTGAATTTTCACAAAATAGCCTTAGGGTCACGTTTAATTATATAATATTATTTCAGCATTAAATTCTGAAAAGCATCACTTGGTGAAGAAGCATTTTACTAGCTCTTGTTTACTATAGGGCTTGGGATGCTAATGTAACCTTGAAACAAATCTTTCCTTCCCTCAAATGAAGTTAGAGATGTCACATTTTGTCTGTTGCAAGCTCTGGTGAAAAGAATGTGTCCTGGTGATTTTTAGGGTCTAAGCAGATATGCACTGCTTTAACTGTAATAATTATGTCTGAATAACATATCCAGATTTACTCTCTTTTGTAATTGTATCCTCATTCCTGCAGGGATTACAGACACACTCACACCTTGTGCAAAACAGTAATGTTGAAATTGAGAGTCACTTTGGTTCACTGTTATTCCCCAACCAAAGACTTAAAAAAATAAAAATAAAAAGATTTCCAAAGACACCACCGCTGCCTAGGTCTGAAATAGTTATGCCACAGGAGTGAATTTCCTCAGCAATAGATAAGACTGACAGCAAAGAAGGCAAGTTTAAATGTTTGAAATGTCACAAAACTGGCTTTGGAGTAATTTTTCAAACATTCAGAATTTGGGTGTTTATTCTAAATTGGTCATAAGCGGCTTTCTTTTTGCAAACTAGACCCACGGAAAGATTCAGTTTCTACAATCACTTTCGAAGTTACACATATGTAAAAATAATCAGAGAGTAGGAGCAGCCCTTTCCTTTCATCCTTTGTAACTTAAAAACAGCAATGCAAGTTTGGCTCACGCACCATGCAAACTTTCATCTTTTACTGGAGTCCATTAGATCAAAAGGATAATGTTACAGAAAGATGCGAATGGATGGAAACAGGCTGTCAAAGAGTGAGTTTGTTCTTTTTCCTTCTATTTTTTGTGAAGCAGTTTTATTAAAAAGAAAAAAAAAAATAGGTGTACTTTAAATTATCACAAGTGAAGCCAAAGACATCTCGTACATAAATATAACTGGCAAAATTAATGATAAAATTAAAATAATTCACTTATTCACTTTCATAAACTTAGGGGGTACATTTTAAACATTTGATTTTAATATACAAGCTATAAAGATTTATGCTTTAATTATTTTTTTATTTTAGTGTCATAATGTGTGTTTTAAAGTGAAAATGGTATCTGTTAAATTTCCCTGAAGCTTCTGTCTTCTGTTAAGAAAAGCAAGATAGCCAAAAAGCAGAGCTTCAGTCAACATCAAGTGGAACAGCAGAACCATTTTAGTAAGTTGGATGTTCTGATTTCCACATTTGACTTCTTATGATCCCTTAAAATGTTATGCACACTGTTAACATGAGAATTTGATGCCATGTAGAACTGAATAAAACACTCTTGTACCTGAATTAAAAGAAGTAAATACCTCTGAAAATAAGCCATAGAGATACAACATGTTTTTCTTTAAAAGTAAGCTTTAACACTTAATTTGTGATAAAAGTAACTGACTTATGGCCAATTTTGCAAAGTCAAGTGGTATGTTTTATATAAAACATTATATATACTTGTATATACATGTAAATCACAACTCTAATGACATAAAACTTATTCTAAATGCAATACCATTGATGTGAATCCTAGTTATTTTAAAAATATTATTTTACTGACTTGACATTGGTAAGGAATTATATGCTTCAAATAAGCTCTTAAAAAGTAATGGACCACATCCTTGGATTCTAAAGTAACATTTATATTATATTTAATAGAATGTATTTAATAGAAATCTTTACAAAATTTAAATGCCCATACTACTGCTCAATAAAATATACATTCTCCTTGTTATAGCAGGCACACAGCTGGACTACATTTCTCAGTCCTACTGGAAATTAAGTGTGGTTATTTGCCAGAGTTCCAGCAGTGGCACTTGAGCAAGAGAGACAGATGCCATTTCTAGACCCACCTCAAAGAAAACTCACTTTACCCTCTTTCATATTGACTAGAAGAAAGAAGACCTGCCAACTTTGGAAGTCAAGTGTTGAAGAGGGAGGAGGCTTGTTGCAGACTGCCTCCATGGAGGAAGGTCACCTCACCACCCTATGTTCCAGCCTAAAACTGTTATACAGACATGAAATAGACTGCTATTGTGTTTGGATTGTTACATATTTTGGAACCTATTTATTATTGCCTATCCTAAGTAATACATCAATAATAAATACATCAATACTTTTCAATAAATAAAAATCTTGAATATAACATTTTTTGAAGGAGTTGGGATCATCACCAAATACTTTTACAAAACTGTCTACTTCACAGTTTTTTCTCCTGCCACTAATATCCAACACCTCATCCTCCTCCTTACCCTGTTTGTATTTTTACCTCATGTTTTCTTGAGAGTATAGAAATAGACTGAAATTCCCCTCTCGACACATCATGTTAACCTGCCTCTTATGCCTACATTTCTTTTCATATGTTTCTCTCTTTCCTGTTTGACTAACAATAAATTTTTAAGAAAGCAAAAGAAGCAATTAGATTGTGTGGATAAAGACTTAACACAATCCATTGTTTTGGGCCTGAGAACTGTAACTTTATTAAGCTCTTTAACTCTGTTGCTCTGGTAACTAATAAAAACTATATTTAATCATATTCTCAGGCAATATTGCTTTTGACGAAGAAACATCCCCTGATAAACTACATCTGGACTGAATGTGACTTTTACCCTTTGTGAGTACGGTGGCTCTTAAAACTGGCATGTCTTCTGTGAAGACTCTGGGACAGATGCATGCAGCATTCTTATGAGAGATGTCAGCTTATGTGGAGCATGAATCTTTAGTTAAGGTGACTCCCGCACCTCCTGATGTGAACTCACATCCTAGCCATTAAGCTGTGGTCTAAGATGAGGACTCTGTGATTTGGTGAGCTGCCACAGGGGCTGCTGCAAGGACTCTTAAAGGAATGCCTGATGTTGCCTTTCTGTAGAGCTGTCGTTCCCACCTATCTCTCTCAGAGCAGTCTGGTCCTAGTGTGGTGTATGGGAGTCCTGTGAATCCAATATTCAGTTGAAATCAAGAAAGTCCCTGGTGGAATTTGTGTATCTCTAATCCAATTCCCACTCTCTGTTCCATTAACCAAGCAACCACCCCTCCTCTCCTTCAGCAGGACTCTGGAGACTGGTTCCCTTGGGAAGGTAAACAGCAGAATCTAGAGGAGAAATCATGCTACACTAGACAGTTGTGTGTAGGAGTATTGTATGAAAACAGGGTGTTGGTATTTGCATACTAATTCCTGTGGCTCCTGAACTGTCTTTTGCCAGTTGGCTTGCAGAATGCTGGCAGAATATTGAACCCTCCCTCTCTGGTGAATTGGACCTGGCAAAAAGCAAGCCACAAAATTATGTGCTCAGGCAGAGCACTTCATAGTGAAAGCTAGTAAGCAAAGCCTATGAGATTCCAATGCTCTTTTCAGCATTCTGCTCTTAAATATGAGCAAAAAATCATGGATTACTCAGCATCTGAAGAAAGTCTTAAACAAAAATTCAAAGAACAAAATAAAAACAATATCTGAGAAAAGCCCTTAGTATAAAATGTATAAAGACCAACTATACACATATGTTAACATAACACAGTTACACAAAACAACGTGAGGAAAAATTATGTCAAGGGAATAATCCTTCTAATAAACTATTATTAACATCTTCTGATAAATGAGATATTGAATCCTTAAAACAAGAATGGGTTGCTATTATAAAAGAATACTCAAAGAACCAAAAAGGAGCTCTTAAAAATTAGCAACAACAAAAAAAGTGGTATCAGAAAGTCACAGAGTGCTAGAACTAAGTCAAAGAATGCTAGAACTAAGTCAAAGAAATATTCCATGAAGAACACATTAAAAAATCATAGTTATAAAATGTGTGAGAAAAATATAAGAAAATTAAATAAAAAGTTCAAAGGAAGAGATCAAGATGGCAGAGCAGGAGGACATTAAGCTCACCTCCCCCAACAAACTCAGCAAAAATACACCTATTAATGCATGTGGAGCGGTTCTACTGAAATTATTTAAAAGAAGTTAAAAATATTCAACCAGAAACATAAAGAATGTACAATAACAGGGGAGCTATTACTTGAGTAATTACATCTGCTATCACGGAGGAAAAAAGTCATATGAGTCTGAATAGTTATATAATAATGAATGCAACAACCTAAAAGAAATAAATTTCAAAACATATAATCTTCTAAGGTTGAATCAGGATAAAACAGACAATATGAAATTTGACCATTGATTACTAGTGGTAAAACAGAACTTGTAATAAGAAAAATCCCAGGTAACTAAAGTCCAGGACCAGATAGCTTCACAGGGGAATAAAGAAGAGCTAATAGATTTCCCTCTCAAACTATTTCAAAAAATGAAGAGGAGAAATACTACCAAAGTTCTTTCTAAGAGGCCACCATTACCCTGATTTAAAAAACAACATCAGGAAAAGAATATAAAAAGAGAAAATTACAGGCCAATATATTTGATGAATAAAGGTATAAAAATCCTCAACAAAATGTTAGCAAACTGAATTTAACAATATATAAATAAGATAATATATTATGATCAAGTAGGATTTATTCCAGAGATGCAAGGATAATTCAATATCTGCAAATTAATTGTGTGATATACCATGTTAACACACAGAGAATAAAAATCACATGATCATCTCAACACTGCAGGAAAAACATTTGACAAAATTCAACACCAATTTTTTTTTTTTATAAAAGCTCTCATCAAAGTTGGCATATAGGGAACATATGTCTACATAATAAAGACCATTCAGGTCAAATTCACAGTTAACATAATACTCAATGATGAAAAGCTGAGAGCATTTCTTCTAAAATAAGGAATAAGACAAAAATGCCCCCTTCTTACCTCTTCCATTTAATGTAATATGGGCAGTTCTAGCCACAGCAGTCATATAAGAAAAGGAGATAAAATGCATCCAGCTTGGAAGGAAAGAAGTTAAGATCACACTATTTGAAGATGATATGATATTATGCATAGAAAACCCTAAAGTCTCCTCCAAAAAACTACTAGAACTAATAATGAATTCAGTAAAGATACAAGATTAATATACAAAAATCTGTTGCTTTTCTATGCTCTAATAAAAAACTGTGACAAAGAGAATGTAATAAAATAACCCTGTTTGAAATCCAATCAAAAAGAATAATTAGAAAGAAAAACCCTAGGAGTCAAGTTAACAAGGTAAAAGACCTACTCTGAAAACTATAATGCATTGATAAAGGAAATTTAAGATGAGCTAAAGAAAAAGAAAGGAATCTTGAGTTATGGATTATAAGGATTAATATTGTTAAAATGTCCATATTACTCAAAGAAATCCACAGATTTAATGCAATGCCTGTCAAAATATCCGTGACATTTTCACAGAACTGAATAAATAACTCTAAAATTTGTATGAACCACAAAAGACTCCAAATAGCCAAAGCAATCTTGATGGATACAAACATAGCAGCAAGTATCACACTCTCTGACTTCAGACTATGATACAGAACTATAATAATCAAAACAGTAATTGTACTGGCATAAAAACAGACACAAAGATCAATGGAAGAGTACAGAGAGCCCAGAAATAAACCCATGCATCTGCGATCAATTAATCTATGAAAAAGGAGAGGAGAATATACAATGGGGGCAAGACAGTCTCTTCAATAAACAGTGCTGAGACAACTGGAGAGTTATATGTAAATGACATTAGAACTTAGAATGAAATTAGAAAACTTTATCATATCACAGGCAAAGATGAACTCAAATGGATAGAAGTCCTATATGAAAGACTGGAAAATGTAAAACTCCTAGAATAAAACATAAGCAGTATGCTCTTTGACAGAAATCCTAGCAATGCTTCTTGGAACTGCTTCAGGCAATGGGAAACAAAAGCAAAAATAAACAAATGGTGATCTAATTAAATGTAAAAGCTTTTATACATTAAATGAAACCATTAGCGAAATGAAAAGGCAACCTACTAAATACAGGAAGTATTTGCAAATGACCTGACCAGTAGGGGCTAATATCCAATATACATAAACAACTCATACAACTCAATATCTAAAATTCCCAAACAATTTAATTAAAAAATGGGCAGAAACTTGAATAGGCATTTTTCCAGAAAAGACATGCAGATGGCCAACAGGCACAAGAAAAAATGGTCAACATTGCTAATTAGAGAAATGCAAATCAAAACCACAATGAGATATCACCTTATATTTTTCAGAATGGCTGTTATCAGAAAGACTACAAATAACAAATGTTGGTGAGGATGTGCAGAAAAGGAAATCTGAGTCCATTGTTGGTAATGATATAAATTGATGCTGCCACTATGGAACGCAGTATGGAGGTTCCTCAAAAATTAAAAATAGAACATATGATCTAGCAATTCCAATACTGTGTATATCTATAAAAATAAAAGATACATTCACTCCAATGTTCATACCAGCATTAGTTAGATAGTAAGATATGGAAATAACCAAGTGCCAATCGAGAGATGAATGAAGAAAGAAGATGTGGTATGTATGTGTATGCATGTATGTATGTGTGTGTGTATATATATATATATATATATATATATATATATGAAAGAAAATGTATAACACACATGTATACCAGAGAGATAAAGACAAATACTGTATATTATTGATACATGTAATCTAAAAAATAAACATATGTACATAACAAAATAGAAACAGACTCACAGATATAAAGGACCAACTTAGTGGTTACCAGTGCGGAGAGGGGAGGGAAGAGAGGGGAGGTAGGGGTAGGGGAGTAATAGGTACAAACCACTATGTATAAGGTAAATAAGTTATAAGCTTATATTGTATATCACAGGGATATAGCCAATATAGCTTTAACTTTTATCTATACATAAATTTTTAAGTCACTGTGTTGTACACCTAAACTAATAAAATGTGGTAAATCAACCATATTTTAAAAATAAATAAATAAATAGAAAAAAAAAAAGTCCTCAGAAAGAATGAAGAGAGAAAAAGAAATGGACAAAATAGCATATTATTATTCAAGAACACTTCCAAGAACTGTCAGATTGAAACACCTTGCTGACTACCTATAACATGATTAAAATGGATCACACCAAGCCACATCATGATGAGACTTCAGAATACTGGAGATGGACAGAAGACCTTACAGGCTTCCATGCTGGTGGGGAAGGGAAGAGGGTGTAAAATCCCTTGGTAATAGAATATCAGAATGACTGGGTCCCTTTCAGCAACAAAGTCAGAAACTAGAAAACAGGGGGTCAGTTCCTTTCAAATTCTAAGAGAAATTATTTCCAGTAGAGCATTGTTTACCTAGATAAAATATCATCATGCAAGAAAACCTCTCATGATCTCATGTGTATTTTCTCAGGAAATTATTGGCACCTGTGATCTCATAATTAGATAATAAATCAAGTAAGGAGAAAGATTTGGGAGATAAGAAACAAAGGACATGAGACAGGACAGAGTCAAAAGACATTTCCCAGGATGATGGTGAAAAGAGATCCTGTGTAGGAGTAATAATAATATAAATTAAAGTGTGTACTGGACATTGATCTAACCTAAATTACAATATTAAGGAACATGAGAGAATGAAAAAAGACAAGTACAGTGGTGGTGAAGAAGGGGTAAAAAAGAACTACAGTCTCATCCACATTGAGCAATCAAAATATAATGCTTAACATTGAAAAACAATAGGTATTCTAATGTGTTATTTAAATTCCAGTTAGTAAAAGTAGGAAATGAAGGGTGATATGTGCACTGTTATTTAAAATAAGCCTTGTTTAACTATTTGACTCTTTACACCACTTGCATGTAAAGATGATGAAAATAGGAACTGAAAAACATAAAGATTAATAGCTTTTAAATGTTATACTGAATTAAAAGGGCATGAATGAAAGTTTCCTTTATATTGTTGTTTAGTCACTAAGTCGTGTCTGACTCTTTGTGACCCCATGGACTATAGCCTGCCAGGCTCCTCTGGCCAAGGGATTTCCCAGGCAAGAATACTGGAGTGGGGATACCATCTCCTCCAGAGGATCTTCCAGACCCAGAGAGCGAGCCTGCATCCCCTGCACCGGCAGGCAAATTCTTTACCTCTGAGCCACCAAGGAAGCCCCTTCCTTTATGTACATTATTTGAAGCTTTTATATTTAAAGATATATATTCTTTTACATTTTAAAATTAAAAACCAAGAGGCATTCTACTAGGGAAACATTAATAGGCACACATTCTGAGGAATATGTCTATTATTCCTTCAGTTACCCATTCCCCAATTCTGTTTTGGTTGGTTTTCCTGATCTTTTAAAGACATTTTCGAGATCTTCAGTCCCATTAACCTTGTAATTTTTCTCTATTACTTCCTTCCACTCACTTTCCTTTTTACCTTAGGATGATCATCACTTCATCAATATTTCCAATATTTATAATTTTCTTATAATAGCATCCTTTCATCACAGTCTCCTTACAAAACACCAATATTCAATACATTCAAGAAGTTTCATCCATGCCTGTACTACAGTTGCTCAGCAGGGCTCAAGATGCAAAGTATAACAATAAGACAGTAGTCAACACTGAATGCTTTCTTATTTGTTCATGCATTCATTCAGAAAAGAGTATAGAGTGTCTGTCTATTTTGTGAAATATACTAGGTAAGGCAAGGCTATTAAAATAGGTATAGTCCCTTTTCTCCACACCCTCTCCAGCATTTATTGCTTGTAGACTTTTGGATAGCAGCCATCCCAACTGGCGTGTAATGGTACCTCATTGAGGTTTTGATTTGCATTTCTCTGATAATGAGTGATGTTGAGCATCTTCTCATGTGTTTGTTAGCCATCTGCATGTCTTCTTTGGAGAAATGTCTGTTTAGATCTTTGACCCATTTTTTGATTGGGTCATTTATTTTTCTGGAATTGAGCTACAGGAGTTGCTTGTATATTTTTGAGATTAATTCTTTGTCTGTTGCTTCATTTGCTATTATTTTCTCCCATTCTGTAGGCTGTCTTTTTACCTTGCTTATAGTTTCCTTTGCTGTGCAAAAGTTTTTAAGTTTCATTAGGTCCCATTTATTTATTTTTGCTTTTATTTTCAATATTCTGTGAGGTGGGTCATAGAGGATCTTGCTGTGATTTATGTCGGAGAGTGTTTTGCCTATGTTCTCCTCTAGGAGTTTTATAGTTTCTGGTCTTCCATTTAGATATTTAATCCATTTTGAATTTATTTTTGTGTATGGTGTTAGAAAGTGTTCTAGTTTCATTCTTTGACAAGTGGTTGACCAGTTTTCCCAGCACCACTTGTTAAAGAGGTTGTCTTTTTTCCATTGTATATTCTTGCCTCCTTTGTCGAAGATAAGGTGTCCGTAGGTATGTGGATTTATCTTCAGGCTTTCTATTCTGTTCCATTGATCTATATTTCTGCCTTTGTGCCAGTACCATACTGTCTTGATGACTGTGGCTTTGTAGTAGAGACTGAAGTCAGGCAGGTTGATTCCTTCAGTTCCATTCTTCTTTCTCAAGATTGCTTTGGCTATTTGAGGTTTTTTGTATTTCCATACAAATTGTGAAATTATTTGTTCTAGTTCTGTGAAGAATACCATTGGTAGCTCAATAGGGATTGCATTGAATCTATAGATTGCTTTGGGTATATATATATACTCATTTTCACAATATTGATTCTTCCAATCCATGCACACGGTATATTTCTCCATCTATTTGTGTCCTCTTTGATTTCTTTCATCAGTGTTTTATAGTTTTCTATGTATAGGTCTTTTGTTTCTTTAGGTAGATGTACTCCTAAGTATTTTATTCTTTTTGTTGCAATGGTGAATGGTATTTTTTCCTTAATTTCTTTTTCTGTTTTCTCACTGCTAGTGTATAGGAATGCAAGGGATTTCTGTGTGTTAATTTTATATCCTGAAGCTTTACTATATTCATTTTTTAGCTCTCATAATTTTCCAGTAGAGTCTTTAGGGTTTTCTATGTAGAGGATCATGTCATCTGCAAACAGTGAGAGTTTTCCTATCTGGATTCCTTTACACTGTTGGTGGGAATGGAAACTAGTACAGCCACTATGGAGAACAGTGTGGAGATTCCTTAAAAAACTGGAAATAGAACTGCCATATGACCCAGGAATCCCACTCCTGGGCATACACACCAGGGAAACTAGATCTGAAAGAGACACGTGTACCCTAATGTTCATTGCAGCACTGTTTATAATAGCCAGAACATGGAAGCAACCTAGATGCCCATCAGCAGATGAATGGATAAGGAAGCTGTGGTACATATACACTATGGAATATTACACAGCCATTAAAAACAATTCATTTGAATCAGTTCTAATGAGATGGATGAAACTGGAGCCCATTATACAGAGTGAAGTAAGCCAGAAAGATAAAGACCAATACAGTATACTAATACATATATATGGAATTTAAACAGATGGTAACGATAACCCTATATGCAAAACAGAAAAAGAGACACAGATGTACAGAACAGACTTTTAGACTCTGTGGGAGAAGGCGAGAGTGGGATGTTCAGAGAGAACAGCATTGAAACAAGTATATTATCAACGGTGAAACAGATCATCAGCCCAGGTTGGATGCATGAGACAGGTGCTCAGGGATGGTGCATTGGGAAGACCCAGAGGGATGGAATGGGGAGGGAAGTGGGAGGGGCGATCAGGAAGGGGAGCACATGTAAATCCATGGCTGATTCATGTGAATGTATGGCAAAAACCACTACAATATTGTAAAGTAATTAGCCTCCAACTAATAAAAATAAATGGGAAAAAAATTTTTATTCAAAATTAAAATAAAATAGGTATAGTCTTTGCTTTGGTGGAGCTTTGAATCTCTGAGAAAAAACAGACACCACAGAGCTCATAATTATTTGCATCAACTGTGATAAATATTACAAAGACAAAAATACAGTGTGCTATGAGGGAATTCAGCTAAGCAAAATAACCTAATTGGCTCTTCCTTCTCTGAAGAGGTGATATGTAGCATTAGGGCAGAAATGGGTTTATATGGGATCTGAGAAAAGGGAATTTGAAAATTGGAATGATCTGAGATAAGAAGAATTTCCAGACGGAAGAACCAGCCTGTTTGAAGTCTGACCCAATGGTAGGACTGGGAGAGAGAGAGAACCACGAGAACCACGTTCTATCACATTTAGGTCTCTGTATGTTCTGTACCTCTACCTGAATCGCCTCCTTTCTTTCCTGCCCTTCTTCCACACTGTCTTCATCTGATGTATTTTGACCCGTTTTCCAGGGTTCAGCTTAGAAGGTGCTTTTCACGGAAATATGTTTCCTGTCCCTCAGTCCTGGCTTACAGTTCCTGCCCTGGGCTAGCAAGAACTCTTCTCCAGTGCTTCTAATCAAAACCATACTGCTTTATTATTGTCTTTCTCCTTGTCTCTGTCATCTGTCCCTAAGAGCAAGGAGGATGGGCTCACATCTGACTTCGTCACAATTTTATCCCAAGCATCCCTTTGATGTAAATTGGTAGTCCACAATAATTTTCTGAATTATTTGGTTAAACACATGCAAATATGTGTTGTATATTGGTGAAAATATGTATTGACTTTGGTGGAAGGTCTGATGACACATTATTTTACATCCCCCTTTTAATCATCCATTTTAAAATCATGTTAATATAACTATAGTTACTTAGATAAGTAAGTCCTGGATTAATCAAGGCATTATTATATAAGAGAAACTGTCAATATATCTCCATACTCAAGTATTTCAGGCTCTAACAGAGTATGGATAAACTTCATGTTCACTTTCATTTTTGTAAGATGAATTAAACTCTTTTACTAATGAAGTAATTGAAAATTTCTTGGGTTGAAAAAATCCCAGTTATATAAAATTATTATTTGTTTTACTTGCAACATTCTAAATGTTCAAGAACATTTCCCAAAAATCCAGGTAACTAAAGGTAACAACTCAATTCTACATTTGTTAACTTCCAACCTAATTTAAATTTAAGTTCTGAAAGTGTACACTGTACCAATTATAAGAACTTAGTTCTTAAAAGACTATTTAATAAGATGGTATGTATCATATAGCCATATATGCAAAAAGAGAGTTTGACTTACAAGATGCATGAAAATATGGATATGAAATCACATATATAAATAAACAGTATTATTTTGACTAAATAAACTCTTATCTTAAGTGGTCTTCAGCCAAACAAAGTGAACTTATATAAAGAGTACTGTTCTAGTTGTAAATAAAATGAAGAAAAAAGAATGTAATAGGACTTATAAAAGAAAGATGATTTCCATGCTTTTATTCAGAAGAAGTCATCTAATTTAGGAATATATTTACATTTTATATAGGTATGTGTATACATATGTGTGTGTATATATATGTTATGCGTATGGATATATGTGTATATCTATATCCACTTACCTAAATAGGCATATGAATATGCATATATTTGCATGTGGTTCATGAAATGCCAAGTCTAACATATTCCAGTTAAATAAATATATTTTTATGTGTCTGAATGGTTTTGCAATAAATCAGGATGATGTTTCTTTGGATACAAGAGTATTAGTTTGGAAAAAAAGCTCCAGTATTTTACATCTCCAACCATCAGTATGTATAGTTTATATCTCTTCCTATAAAATTGCTGCTTGGCCATGTGATTTCAATTGGTTAGTGGACATTCACAAATGTTATTCAAGGAATATTTTGAAAAATACTATCATCCTGGGCCTTTCCCATTCTTGCTACTAAGAACCCTGGGACTATGACAGGCAGAAGCCCAGGCTAGCCATTTGTAGAGGAGGAATCAGTGGAAAGATCTCTCAGATATTCACATTCTCCCAACCATCCAGCTGAGAACCCAAACCACAAGAACTACCCAGAAAGTCAGAGAATGTAGAAAAAGAATAAATATAAATATATATTATTTGAAGTTACTAGGTCTTAAGGTAACTTGCTATATAGCAAAAGCTAAGAGAGAAACATACCTAGAAACTCAGTGTTGCCACACAAAATATAAGACATGTGGCTTTAGGTGTGGAACCCAGAGGAAGCTGGAAAAGCTGTGAATATATTGTTAGTTAAAGCTAGAAAGAACAATGGGTAGGAAACACTTAGTGAAATCTGGAAAAATGGCACAGAGGTATCTACAACAGACTGGAAAAATAGCAACCCATGTTATAAAGCAACAAAACAATTGGCAAAACTATAGCCTATAATAACTTGGAAGACAGAAAATGTACCTAATCAACTTTTAGATTTTGGCTAAGGAAATCTCCAAACAGAATGTTGAAAGTATCAGTGGATGTGCATGGTTGTGTATGAGCTGAAGAAAGAACTATTTAGTCTGAAAGAAGAACTTGGAGGAGAGGAGCCAGTGTTTGCATGGTTGGAAAACAAATCAGTGTCCTTAGTTTGGAAAAATTAATTTTCAGTATGACACAAGATGGAAAGCCAAAGGCAAAAATCAAAGATGCCACTATAAATTCCCTTGTTAAAATCCTCTGAAAGACTGAGCTAGATTAAAGGTCCATGAATCTAAGGTCTGCTCCATGCCAATTTGACACCTGGCCCAGAGCAGAAAGAGGTTTGTCCTGAAAAGAAATGAAAATAGGGCTTTCAGGGCTTGAAATGGACCTGAATCAGATCCACAAGAAACCAATCTTAGCCTTAAAACATAGATATAATTCAAAATGAAAAAAAAAAAAGGCCGTTTGGCTCTTAAATTTTTCACTCATATGAAGCAAAGTGAGAAGATCTCTCAGCTGCAAATATGGATCTTTTGCATATAAAAGAATATCTCACAGAGCAGAGTAAAACAAACCAGAGGATGGAGCCCAAAGCAGTACAGAACTGCAAGTATTTCAAGGTACTCCTGAGGACAAAATTGGTCTCTAATTAGGAGTCAAATTCTGCTCTTAGGATAGGGTGGATTTCAGAACTACTACAAATTAATGACTGCCATGCTGGTCTCTACCTTTTGAGCAGTAGAACCTACTGTAGCTAACTTCTCTGTGTGTAAACATTGTATGTTGGATGTATATAATGCATACTACATCCAAGAAGCCTCATCTGAATCTAGAACTATTGACTCAATTCTTCTTGCAGATGAGCCTTTTCAGGGCACTGGGATGGGTAGAAGCTTACTATATTGACTAATTGTAGCCAGAAAGCAGAGCATGCTAAGTTGGAAAAAAAAAAAAAAGCTGATGATATTTCACAGCCTCTCCCAGGAAGCTGTCAAGTCTACACCTCCATCCCTTGAACTTCAGTTTGGCTGCAACTTGCTTTGACAATGGAATATATGTTAACAGGATGCAAACAAAAGTTTGCAGTGGGATCACATTCGAGGGTTCCCCCTCTTTTGCTGCTGGCAACCTTGGGACTACCATGCAAAGAATCCCAATTTAGCCTACTGAAGATGAGGGACAACAAAGAGAGAGGTCCCAGCCACTGTCATGACAGAAACTTTTAGCCAAGGTCTTGTCCTATGAGTGAGGCCATTCGAAACCACTCAGCCCTGGGTGACCCAGCCCAAAGAATTCTGAACAATATTAAATATTGACTATTTGAAGCCATTAACATTTAGGGTGGTTTGCTATTCAGTAAAAGATAAATAATACAGGTAATAATCTGTAGTCTGTGTAAAGCAATTATAATCATGTTTTTTCTTAACATTCACAGTGCCCTTACTATAGAATTAATAACATAGTTTCCCAATATTACTAAAGTAATACTTCACTTGTCTAATTTAACTGTAATTGGAACTTCTTGAACTCACCTTTTTCACTGCTTACAACTAATGATTTGTCACAGAGTTAGTGGTATTGCTCTTGGATGAAGGACACAGTTCTCTAAATATTTCCTAAGTATACAGGCCTGGAAGAGATTCTGAGCAGAGTGAAGGAGACAGCAAAGCCAGAGCATGTGCTAGGGTGATTCTTTCAGAGTTCAGTGATCCTAGATCCTAGCTCTGAAACAAGGATTTCTTGGCTTTGGAAGATAAGGCATAGCATAGACTATTCTTAGTGATTTTATAGGCTAGAAACTTCTCAGGTGCCTCAGTGGTAAAGAATCCACCTGCCAATGCTGATCCCTAGGTGGGGAAGATCCTCTGGAAAAGGAAATGGTAACCCACTCCAGTATTCTTGCCTGGGATATCCCATAGACAGAGGAGCCTGGCAAGCTACAGTCTGTGGGGTTGCAAAGAGCTGGACATGACAGAGACTACACAACAACAACAGGCTAGAAACGGTTGCTAGAGGTGCCAGGTAATTCTTGAAGAATGGATGCTCATTGTTAAGAAGAGTTGTCCAATCCCTTGCTACTCAAAATATGGTTCTCAGACCAGCAGCATTGGCATCACACAGGAGCTTGCTAGAAATTCAGAATTGTAGTTCCTATTCCAGATCCACTGAGTCAGACTCTGCATGTTAACAGAATCCCTGGAGGACTATGTACACATTAAAGTTTGGAAAGCATTGGTCTATTCTCTGGTCAAAAGCATAGAGGTCATTCTGCTAAACGTACTCAAAATTTCCCTAAAGCTACTAACTGAAATTGTATGGTCCCTTCAGCTCAGAGTCCCTCTTTTGTTGTCATGAAAACCATGAAGTCATATATGCATCATTAAAGTACAACAACTCCAAATTCCTTAGGGTGAATCATATGTAGTCGTCTATGTTCAATTGTTTTTGACTAACAAAAACAGCAATTTTATAGGGTTCAACCTACATTTTGAGAAGCATAATAAAGTACAAAGGACATGGGTCTTGGAGCCATGCCTGTCTGTTAAAAAAAAAAAATCCCAGTTTCTCTACATATTGGTTCCAAGACCTTGGGAAAAATTATTTAGTCTCCTTGAGTTTCAATTGCCTCACTTGGCAAATATGGATGATAATTATTTACTCATTAAGTAATCAAATAGATTCAATAAGAAAATATATGTGATTATGCCTAATGTGGGGCTTCCCTGGAGGCTCAACTGATAACCTGCCTGCTAATGCAAGAGAGGCAAGAGATGAAGGTTCAATCCCTGGGTTGGGAAGATGCCCTGGGGGAGAAAATGGCAACCCACTCCAGTATTCTTGCCTGGAAAATTCCATGGATAGAGGAGCTCAGAGGACTACAATCCATGGGGTCGCAAAAAGTCGAACATGACTGATCATGCACACGCATGCATAATGTAATGACTGGTTCACACTACATTAGTGTCTGTTATGCTTGTGACTGAGATTTGACTACCAAAATGAAATATAAGGTAAGATAATTAATTCAATCTGAAAAATGACTATTTTGGGGACCTGATTTGCAGGTCTCTAGGTCTTAACTTGGAAAGTGATATTTTGGATACTCAAGGAGGTATCCTAGTGATCCTCTAATGCTATTTTAGTTGTCACTGGGTGCTTAGGAAGACCCTTCCACTCGTTTATAGGATATCAGGTTTCTAGCTGATTGTTTTGCCAGGTTGTACAAAAGCATGCCCCACAGATCCGAAAGAACTGAATTTCTTATTATTTTTCTGATTTTTTTCCCCTTCATCAATGTGACCTTCTTTTTAGAGTATTAGCAATGAACTCAGAAGAGAGTTTACACCAGGTGTGAGTTCAGATAAACAGATTTGTATTAATCTGCTGAGTAATTGGGAACATTTCATCTAATAAGGCATGTTGCTTAGCTCATGCCAGCTGACCTATGTGAAAAAAAGACTTGCTGTATCATCTGCTTAGAAAAGTAAATTTGATTGTGGACATACTTCGATAGTGTCATACTATATCACTAAAGGAAAACTAGGAGGTTAGGGTCTGACCTGAAAAATACAACAATTTCAACTGCATTAATGTCCTACTGAGATTTTCAAATGCCATTCCTCAGAGGCCAGTTTCAAGCATTAGTAGCACAATTACATTTCATATTAGACTGTTTTAATTCATGTAACTTCACACAAGGAATGAAATAAAATTGTCTATTCATTTTATAGTTTAAACAAACTTGAAATGTAGCAAGAGGGACTCTTTTCCTAATCATCCATATTAACAGATCCCACAGAGTGGCATGTTGAAGAAGCAAAAGGCAAAGAAGGAGCTAAAACATAAAGGATAAATATATGAGATTTAATTTTTAGTCTTACTTTTTGGAAGTTATATATAGGAAAGCAGAGAGTATCAGCATTAGGATCAGGCAGAAATATAGGCTGGTGAGGCTGTACCTAATGGGAAATATTCTATTAGTGATCATCAGTTGCATTTTGCATGGGCTTCCAGGAACACAGGACCTTTATAAATATGTATTTTGAATCTATAATTCAATTATATTTACCATAATCCTTGTTTAGAGAAAATTTACTACTTTAGAGCTCATGGAAACAATATAAATCTGTGTTTATTGATGAAGCAGGGCCGTAACTGCTCAGGAAGTCCCTAATAGAAAGATATCATCATGAATAACATATGGGAGCATAAACTGGTCATATAAAATGTGTTATTTACCAAGAGAAAAGTATTATCTAAAACTCTACTTTCCACAGGTGAAAAAAAAATGTATGAAGCACCTATATTCATATACTCTGGAAAGACTCTGAAACGTGTTTGAATTACTACCAGGGGAGCCACTGCATATCAAGATCTGACTTGCCAGAGCCAAAATGAAGTTTATTCTCACATTCTGGCCTCTGTAATAAAGAGACAAATCATATTGGGTTGGCAGCAAATTGGAGCAGAACCATGTTGTATAAATTGAGAGTGAACAGAGAGAAGTTACTTAGAAAAAAGGCGAAACAACAATGCAACCAGAAATGGTTCTTGAAAATGCACATGGATGCCGCTGAATACACTTGTTTGGCTCTTACATTTGGGCTTAGAGGCACAGCTGAGGCCATCCATGTTAGTCCAACCAGCTGCTTTTCTAGATGAGAAAGTCATGTTCTAGAATCATCATAGGCTCAAATTCCCAACATCATTTAAGTTTCCTAGGTTCTCCTCCTCACTCTAAAACCAACTTCAGCATTTTAATTTTTCCATTAAAATTCCCTAATAATAATAATAAATACTCCTTAGTTTCCTCATATCATTGCTTCTGATACACACCAGTATCACAATATTTGTCATGTTCATATAAATCCTATCTTAATATGTATTTAACATTGTTGATATTTGTTCTTTGAATGCTTACTCTTGTTTTTAACTTGTCATAAAGCCATTGTGAAAGTTATACATCTGAGGTGATGTTTAGTAATGAGCATAAGTAGTTCCATTATTACTGAGATAAAGCAATTCATTTGGTTACAGTCTGTAATCATATTACATATCTCACTTTGGGTAACACTTCTCTATTTCTGTCTCTAACAAATATTTATTGAACTATTATTGATTACAAAACACTGTGTTAGGGGCTAAGTAGTTAGATACCTAAGTGAAAGTAAAAGTGAAGTCATTCAGTCGTGTCTGACTCTTTGCGATCCCATGGACTGTAGCCCACCAGGCTCCTCTGTCCATGGGATTCTCCAGGCAAGAATACTGGGTTGCCAGTTCCTTCTCCAGGGGATCTTCCCGACCCAGGGATCAAATCCAGGTCCCCCGCATTGTGGACAGATGCTTTAACCTCTGAGTCACCAGGGAAGCCCTAGATACCTAAAGATGTATAAAAATATGGTGTAGGTTTCTAAAATTTAATAGAAGATAGAGGCATGTAAACAAAAGATGTAAAGGAGAAAAAGAGGAATTGGGACAAGTATTAAGTTGAATGGGCTCAAGTTTGTACATTTGAGACCTCCCATTTCTATCCATGAATATCTTACATGCCCCAAGGTGGCACAGAGAACAAAGTTATGTAAACTGGAGTGAATGGGAATCACAGTCACTTCCTAGGGAACAATTGAGAAAGAGAAGCGTCCTTTTCAATTTCCACATATACCACTTGAACTTTGGTGAAATAGTAATTGAACAAAATTACAGCACAGATGTACAATCTTAGGGTTTCATATCAGGTATGACATTTTACAGAGAGGTGCAAGCAGAATGAAAGAAAACTGAAAGCCCAAAACCAACAAATGTTTCTGAGTTGCATGACTCCATCTGGGAAAAAGTCCCTCTGGACACCAAATCATATTTCTGGGGCCATTGATGTTTTTAATTAAAAATGAGCAATCCACATCCACTAAGGTTGAAACATTTTGATCCTTTACATGTTAATTCATGAAGATGGAACTTCGATAGGCCAATTATTTTGCATCTAAATATTCTTGCTCACTGACTCAGCAGGTGCCAGATTCTGTTTTATAACTATTAGAGAAAGTGGAAGTGACATGTTGTATTTTTGTGGCAAAAGAATATGATTTCTGGTTTATGTCTTATTATTTATGTCTTCTTATTTATTGTGTCTGCAATAAATGTGGACACAAGATCAGCCCTGTTCCCATACAAAGAGCAGCTGAGTCATAACTGGCTCAGACAACTCAACTAATGCATGAGCCAGGATAGCCTAGCAGCGCACCTTCCTCAAGTGTACATAGTGGGGGCCGATGAGAAATACTTTGTTGTTTTCGCCTCTTCTCTATCAGCAATCATTTCATTAATTCTGCCAGCATTTGTGCTTCAATAGAACCATGAAACAAACCAAACACCAAGATACTTACACTCCGAACATGGATGGGAGCTGTGGTTGAATTTTATTAAGGCCCACAGAATTTAAAAGAGATCTCTTCAAGAAAATTAGAGATACCAAGGGAACATTTCATGCAAAGATGGGCTCAACAGGGAGGCCTGGGATGCTGCAGTTCATGGGGTCGCAAAGAGTTGGACATGACTGAGTGACTGAACTGAACTGAACAGAATTTAATATGGAAAATAACTTTAACAGATACTTATGGTGTAACTAAGAGAAAGAATCTTTCAGGGAGCCCCAAGCTCTCCATGAGAAGGTACTGCGAGAGCAAGGTGTGGGGAGAGAACAGACGTATGGCTGGTTCCAGCTGTCTGTGGAGCAGCTGGTTCTTTGAAATTCTTACAGCCATGGATGTCACAAACACAATAGAAGCCACACTTCCTGAGTACTTCTGAGTATGATTGGAAAGTATTGCATTATTCTACCAAGCAAAGATGCCACTTTCTTTTCTGAGAGATATACTGAATTTAGAGATCACTAGAGGGTACTCTTGCCTGGAAAATCCCGTGGATGGAGGAGCCTGGTAGGCTGCAATCCATGGGGTCGCTAAGAGTCGGACACGACTGAGCGACTTAACTTTCCCTGCATTGGAGAAGGAAATGGCAACCCACTCCAGTGTTCTTGCCTGGAGAATCCCAGGGACGGGGGAGCCTGATGGGCTGCCGTCTATGGGGTCGCACAGAGTCGGACACGATTGAAGTGACTTAGCAGCAGCAGAGGAAGGCAATGGCAACCCACTCCAGTCCTCTTGCCTGGAAAATCCCATGGACAGAGGAGCCTAGTAGGCTGCAGTCCATGGGGTCGCGAAGGGTCAGACGCAACTGAGCGACTTCACTTTCACTTTTCATTTCCCTGCATTGGAGAAGGAAACGGCAGCCCACTCCAGTGTTCTTGCCTGGAGAATCCCAAGGACGGGGGAGCCTGGTGGGCTGCCGTCTATGGGGTCGCACAGAGTCGGACATGACTGAAGTGACTTAGCAGCAGCAGCAGCAGAGGAAAGTTGTATATTTGAAAAGATGTTCCAAGCCAAAGCTTTCACCCTCTGAAACACTGTATCTATTCTGGTTGAAAAGGCAGAAACTCCACTGACCTCCAGGGCACTGGATATGTCTCAATAATTTGATCAGCCTGTTGACTGATGGAATTTATAAGCGACACGCATATCCTAGAAAATGTTCAGAGGAGTTTACGTTTGGGGCACAATTTAGTTAGTGCTGTTTTTCCAGCATGCTGATTATGTTGCTGTTTTTAATTATGCAAATGTACCAAGAGGCTTTGGCTGTGGGCAAAGGCTTTGCATAAGCACTAGTAGACGTGAAGTCATACACACCCATGCTTCTTCTCTCTTGTCATCTCTTTGTGTCTCTTTATCGGTTCACATTCCATTACCATAGCAATTAAATATACATTTTGCATTTTCTAAGAATTAACCCTCCAAATAACAATGGAAAGAAAGAAAATGGAAGGAAGGAAGGAAAGATGGGAAGAATGGAGGAAAGAAGGAAAAAAAGAAGCAAGAAATTCCTTTCAAATACTCTTGTTTGCCTTTTTTTTCTCCACCACTTTAGTAGTCTATCTAGGAGCCACTGTTTTCCTTTCTCAATGTTTCAAAGATATTAGGACCTTCTCCAACCAAGGCTTTTTAGGTATAGAATTCATAAGAAGGCAAGTCCTAGTTGAATCCCATCCAAGTCCCCAAAGAACTCATTAATAAGTTGTCGGAGTAATAAGGCTATTTCATTGCATGGGTTATAGGAACAGCCTCTTTTATGCTGTATCTGGATTTCATTGTAGACACCGCATTCCAGGGTGGTAGCTGCCTAGGCAAGTGTGTTTCCCCTCTTAACTGGCATCTCTTCTTTGCCTTCCTCACTGGATACAGGGGTCAGGATTCCTAGTGGAAGTAAGGTGTCTTTTCTTACATTCCCACAGCACCTCTATACTAACACATGTCATACTTGAACATGAATGTTTATTACTTATTCCCTCTCCCTAGATTAAGAGTCTCTTTAGGGCAAGGACCACCTTTTACATGTTCTTTATCTGCCTATCAGAAGAGTGCCTACCACACAGCCTGATATTTCCCTGCACTTCTTTAGTGAATGTTAGTTCCCCTCATTCATTCCTATCACTCCCTCTTTCTAGGTCTTCCTCTTTCTCTCTTTTCAGACTGAAAATTAAAGATCAGGATAATATATTTGAGATTTTGGCTTATATTTACTATTGGTAGGAGCATCTAACTTTTCTTAGCATTATTTACTGAACATAAGAGAATTCGTCCATCTGGAAAAAGAAGACCCGAAGACCCAGGAGTTCCTAAGAATTAATTTAACATTACTTCTGCAACTCTTCCTGTAGTGAATGACTACAGAAATAAAGGCCTGGTGTCCTTTTAGATCATGAAGGCAGATATTGGCAAGGGTGTGGGAGGTTGGGGCTCTTATCCACCGCTGAAGGGAGTATATTTCTATATATTACGGAAAGCAATTTGGCAGTATCTCTTATAGCACACACACAGAGTCATAATGTCTACTTACAGTTTATATAGTATAGAAATACAACACATGAACTCAAGGAAGTTTGCTAGACATGTTACTACTGCATTGCTTACCATAGAAATTATATTAAAAAATAAAATGTGTCCAAAAACAAATGGATTATGTAAGCTATAGGAATAAGTGTCCAATGGCTAAGATGAATAAATATCTGTGTGCTAACATGGGAAGAAATTAAATTACATGTTGAGAAAAAAGAAAATTATATATATATATATATATATATATGATATCATTTATATGCTATAAAGAGAAACTCAGAAACCAAACATATACATAATAGAAAAAGTATGGACCACCATTGGTACATCCACATAGAGGGAAAGAACTGGCTTGTGGATGGTGATAAATACTTCAGTCATATCTATAATAGCTGACTTTATAAGAGGAATATATTTATGTATTAGAAATGTTACTAAAATAATTTGTGATATCTTTGTTTAGGGTGATTTTTACCAAATAAATAAATAAATAAACCAAACTTTAGCTCTTAGACAGTTTACAATTCTGTGTCTAGAAGTAGATGAATTAATTTCTGGGTTATCCACTGGTTGCCCATGCATAGGATTAGTTTATTGATAGAATCTGCTTATTCAGTTTCCAATATGCCTGTTTCCATTTTGAGTGACATTCACTATTCTTTTAAGCATCCAGGACATCAAGCTACCCTCTGGTTCTTCAAGATGTGTGTACTTTGTGAGGCTCTCCTTAGAGGTCACTCTATGCACAGATATCTCTACTCCAAAATTATTTCCCCTGTGTTGCCTTTCTTTAGTTTCTTGGCCTATGACTAGCTAGCCAATTGGATGCTTATTTAAATAAGAATTAAAATCATCAATGCCATTATCCCACCCAAAGAGCAACTATAAATTTCACTGCCTCTTTGATGGCAAATGATAAGAAAAAAGAGAATCTCAGCACATACAGCATGTACCCTAATTTATGGCATGATTATAGAAAGGGGAAGAAGGCAATGGTTTCTTCCAATTCTGTCCCATCTAAAACCCGATATTTAAAATTCAATAGTTTTTCATCTATAAGTTTAAACATTGGAAGTAGAGTGTATAGGTTATCACTTAATTTAGATCCTGAACCTTGAGTCTACAGAGTCCAAAAGACTTTACAAATGGACAGCAAGGTGTAAAAATATTACATATTTCTTTTCACTAATCTTTACCTAAATCTTGTATTATTTTCTATTATTAATATATACAAAATGTACAGTAGTTTTAGCAGAAGTTGCCACTTTGTAACCAATAGAAATTGCATGTATTTTCATACCATATTATGGATGTTGCCCATATGGCAAAATATTGTTTACCTTCATTATTACCTAGAAATTGCATTCATTATTAGATTTGCTGCCAGAACTTTACTCAGTGTGCTAGAGTACATATATTACATGTTGCTTGTTGTGGTTTAGTTGCAAAGTTGTGTGCTACACTTTTTGAGGCGCCATGGACTGTAGCCTGCCAGGCTCCTCCATCCAAGGGATTCTCCAAGTAAGAATATTAGAGTGGCTTGCCATTTTGCTCTCCAGGGGATCTTCCCAACCCAGGGATTGAACCTGCATCTCCTGTATTGGCAGGTGGATTTTTTTTTTTAAACCACTGACCACTGAGGGGGAGAACGTGAGGGTGGGATGTTTTGAAAGAACAGCATGTATATTATCTATGGTGGAACGGACCACCAGCCCAGGTGGGATACATGAGTCAGGTGCTCGGGCCTGGTGCACTGGGAGGACCCTGAGGAGTCGGGTGGGGAGGGAGGTGGGAGGGGGGATCGGGATGGGGAATACATGTAACTATATGGCTGATTCATGTCAATGTATGACAAAACCCACTGAAATGTTGTAAAGTGATTGGCCTCCAACTAATAAAATAATATTAAAAAAAAAAAAAAAAAAAAAAAAAAAACCACTGAGCCACAAGGGAAGCCCATATTATACATTAGTTTTAAAAAAATATTTTAGTAACTGTATTTCAATGTAAATTATTTCTTTTATAGTATTATTTCTAAATAATATGTATTTAAGAACATCATTCTGAGAAGGGGTTCCATAAGCAGCCACTACACTGTTGAAGTGGTCCATGGCACTAAAATTTAAAGAACCATGCCTTTAAATCATTATTATTCATTGATGCCACAGTACAAAGAAAGGATCTGGAAGCAATTTCCACAGTTAGGGAGCTACTTCACACATCTGGTAGCAGAGGAAAGTCATGGATGGAGAGCAAGGTTCTGAGAAGTTGGGGTCATCAAAAGGCAGAGTGGCATACTTCATCATTTACATTTTCTACAGGAAAGGACCACCTCCCCCCCCCCAAAAAAAAAAAAAATTAGGAGGAAACAAACTTCAGAAACACACTGTAAGATAAGACTTTTACTCCAGCTTCCTTGTTTATCCTTCCCTTTCTCCTAATACTTAACTTTGATTATTCTATAGCTTCTGATGCTTCCAACATAGGAATGTAGATGAAAACTAAACCGGTAAAGATTAAGTCAAAAGATTTACAATCACAAGAGTAGCATTATTGAGACACTAACACAGAAATTAGAATAAAATAGCAACCAAGAAATATTTTGCCTTCCATACCTGAATCTGGAAATTGAATCAATTTTTCCACCTTCCATATACTGAGAGAACTATAACTCCATTTGTATTTTGAGGCTAGTGAGGCCTAAGGAAAGCTCGTTTCTTTAGCATGCAAAGAGTCTGTTAAGACTCATCTCTGCAACCACTCACATAGACCCTCAATTCCCTTCTCAAACTCCCAAATTACTTACAGGCACGTCAAGGTTAATTATCTGGTATGCTTGTGTGTGAAGTCATTTCAGTTGTATCTGACTCTTTGTGACCCTACAGACTGCAGCCTGCCAGGCTCCTCTGTCCATAGGATTCTCCAGGCAAGAATACTGGAATGAGTTGCTGTGCCCTCCTCCAAGGGATCTTCCTGACCCTGGGATTGAACTGGTGTCTCCTATGTCTCCTGCATTGGTGGGCAGCTTCTTTACCACTAGGGCCACCTGAGAAGCCCAATTATCTGGCACCCCTGTCCATAAATAGTTAACCAGCTTCAGTTACTTCTTATGTTGGGGTAGCAATGAGGAACTGTTTTCAATTGGTAAGAGCAAAGTCTTTGGAACCAACTGACCATTTACATAATTGTTAACAAGATATTTAATCTCTGCCTCCACTTCTCAATTTGTTAAATTGAGACAGTCAGAGTGCCTGCCTCATAGGGTGTTGTAGATTCAGTAAAGAAATAGATGTAAAGAGTCAAAATACTGCTTGGCATATAGTAAATATTCAGAAAATGCTAGTCATTAGTATTATTGCCTACCCTATTCTTTCACACCTTTGCTAGCTCTCTCTGCATTCTATGGCTTTCATAAATATTAAATGTGGAGTATCTAGTATTTAAAACCACCTCACTTCTCAAACTCGAAGTATGAACTTCCCTGGTGGTCCAATGGTTGGGAATCCACTTACCAATGTAGGAATGCAGGTTCAATCCCTGGTCTGGGAAGACTGCATATATACCATGGGGCAACTAAGCCTGTGCACCCAAATACTGAGCCCATGGGCTCAGAGCTGGTACTCTGCAACAAGAGATGCCACCATGATAAGAAGCCTGTGCATTGCAACTAGAGAGGAGCCCCCACTTGCTACAACTGGAGAAAGCCCATGCAACAATAAAGACCCAGCTCTGCCAATAAATCAGTTAAATTAAATTAAGAAAAAGGCAACTTAAGGCATGAGTAGGCCTGATCAGAATTCAGAAAGCATTTATGCTTTATATCAACATCAGCATTTCTCTAAAGCAAAACAACAATTCTTTGTTATCCTGGATGTTCACTTGTCCCACTGATAGGAAAGCAGGGACGTGCAATCATCATATTCATTAGGCTGAAGATACATATTCTTTGTCACTCTCCCCAATGATTAATTTCTCATTCACTTTCTATTTGTCCTCTTTTATAAACATGCTCTTTCTGTCTTCTGGAGCCAAAGGCACTACTATCAAGCCTATGTTTTATTTTCATGAAAACTGCAAATAAAAATGATAAATATATATTTTGGCTTAAACCGGACTATTCCAAATACTGAGCTACTGCCCAAGCAATTTCCTATTAGCTGTATTCATTTGGGAAATCATTTATCTACAGAAAAAATCTTAGCATATAAAACATATTTTCTAAATTTTATTTTATTAAATATTCCTCACCTTGAAAGGTTGAGATTCAATTTGATTTGAATCTATAAGTATTTATTAAGTATCTCATAAATGAAAAGTTACTGGTCAGGTGCAGCGTGGGATATTCATAATAAGTGTCATTTTCAGAGCATGTTATCATGTGCAAAAGTATTTTCCGGTAGATTAGCCAAGTTCTCACAACCACTTCTTTGAGGACAGATCATTATTATCGCTATTTTTCAGATGATTAAAATGGGCCTCAAAAACATTACAGATCTCACTCCTCAGTCCATCACAGAACTTCTATGTGCCAGCTATGTTTATCAAACCCAAGGTTTTTGATTCTGTATTCCTTTCTCTTCCCCATAAGAGTTCCATTCTACCCACTGATGAACATAGAATACATTAGGATATATAGGTCACATTGACACCTGACGTAATACAAGAAGTTAAACCAAGGTTCATAAAAATTACTATAAAATAAGGAGGAATAAGATGTTTCTAGAGGCTTTGAAAGGCATTGTGGAAAGAAGGAATTGGATTTGAAAGATTATTTGTGATTTTTAGTGCTAGGTATAATGGGACCTTGCAGAGAGGAGTAATATTTTTGGTCTAGAGTTTGGGGAATATCAAAGGCTTTCTTCAAAAATAAAGCTGACTGATACAGATTGGGAAGGGCTATTAACCACTAATAGTAGTACCTTACATTCTGGGTGGGGATTCCCACGTGGCACTAGTGGTAAAGAACGTTCCTGCCAATGCAGGAGACATAGAGACACAAGTTCAATCCCTGGGTTGGGAAAAATCCCCTGGATGAGGAAATGGCAACCCACTCCAGTAATCTTGAATGTAGAATCCCATGGACAGAGGAGTCTGGTGAGCTTCAGTCCACAGGGTCACAAAGACACAGTTGAAGTGACTTAGCACACCATTCTAGGTAGTTACTAGTAACTGACACAAAAGAGACCTGATGATATTTAGAGATGTATGAGAACATCATTCTTTATGACTTGACTCAGTACAGAAGCTTCCCAGCCTCTCAGAGGCACTCCATGTCTTATCATCCCACAGACTCTTCATTGTTTTCCAACCTTATGTCTAAAGCCATAAAATTGATTCAATTCTATAATATGTACTTGAATGGTATATTCATTTTATAAAAACGGATCTATGGAATGATAAAGAGCAGGAAAGGAAGCTATTTAGGAGAGTAATGATCTAGTTAAAGATATTATTTTTATTTTTTTAATATAGCATAGTGAGACTCATCATGATACCTTGATACCTTTGGTGATACCCTACCATTTATTCAGAAACCTTCAGTTTATTCATGGAAGACATCTATTACTTTTGATTCTTCCTTCACTGTCATCAAACCCAATGTCATTTTAGTCTTTCTTATGTTTCCTGCACTGTATTCAGCAAGCATTTGAAATTACTCTAAGTTACACAACTAGGGATAACCTGACCAGAGTGGGGCTTTCATGATAGTCTTCTTGCACACAGTGCGGATTAAAAGAAAGAATTAAAATAAGTCCTTTTAGTGATATTGTTTCCAAGAGAGGGAAGAACAATTCTTAACCAAAATTTTTATTAGCAATGATAGAAAGGAAAAGGGTACATGAAAAAGAAAGCAAGGAAGTGTAATCTACTTCCATACGATTTTACAAGATTTAGCACCAGAATGCAGACCTCCCATAGGAAGAATGCTAAGGTTTTAGCCTGTCTGACTTGAACAACAGCTTCTGTCAATGGGGATTATGGTAACAAATAGGCGCCTACACAAGGAGAAAGCAGATGACTAGTTGTAGGCATGTTGAGTTCAAGTTGATGACAGAACATTCACAGAAAGATGTTCCTTTGACTTCATGCAAACAGAAGTGAAACACATGGTTGCTGGCATAGGATTCTTTAGCTGAAGGAAAGAGTAAAGGAAAGAAATGGGTTTGAAGGCATCTTAGGGGAGATTGATGTTAAACCTGAGGGGCAGGACTAGCAGGTAGCAAAGGAGGAGTCAGAGAGATGGGGGGATAATCCAGTGTCCTGGACCCCAGCAAAAGGACAAGCAAATGACTAGATGCATGCTGCAGAGAGAGCAAGGGTTTGTGTCAAAGTAGTCACTGCTATTCTGAAAGAGAAAAGCAATAGGAGAACGGTATGGCTTGAATCTTCCCTGCCTAGTGTAGAACAAGAAGCTGCAGTTAAAGAATCAGCAGTGGACCCACAGCACATTCCTCTTAGTGAGAACTTCAAACTCTCTAATGCTGTGGTTCTTCTTGGCTATATTCCTGACATATTGTATCAATAAGCTAATAATTGCATTAAATGATGATCTAACACTTAAAAAGGTGCCTTTCACTGAGCAGAATTTCAGTGTTGGAAAGAAAGTATGTGATGGCTCATCTTGGATTTGGATGAAAAGATAGCAACCTAAATGTCCATCAACAGAGGAATGGATAAAGAGGATGTGGGATATGTGTGTGTGTGTGTGTATGTGTGATGAAACATTACTCAGCCAGAGAAAGGGAACTAAATTGGGTCATCTGTAGAGATGTGGATGGACCTGAGATTATCATAGAGACTACAGTAAGTCAGAAACAGAAAAAAAGACATCATATATTAACACAGATATGTGGAATCTAGAAAAATGATATGGGTGATCTTTTGCAAAACTGAAAAAGAGACAGAGATGTATGAAAAAATGTATGGACACCAAAGGAAGGGGGAAGGGTGGTGGCATGTATTGGGAGATTGGGGTTGAAACATATACACTATTGATACCAAGTATGACATGCACAACTACTGAGAACATACTTGATAGCTCAGGGAACCTCCTGAGTGCTCTGTGGTGACCTAGGAAGGAGAGTCAGAAAGGAGGGGCTGTGTGTATACATGTAGCTGATTCACTTTGCTATTAGGAGAAATTAACACAACATTGTGAAGCAACTACATGCCAATAAAAAATTTAAGAGATAGACTCACAATAGGAAAGCAGGATTTACTGTGAAGGATTCTATGTAGCAACTACTCAGAAGCAAAGTGTGGTCTAGTGACATGGCAGCCCATGCATATATGCTGGTAGTTTATTTTCCAAGCACCTACTTTACAACTTCTTCCACTGATTTCTTATTTGGGATCTGCCTTATGCTAGCCAGAGAAAGCCGGGTGGTCACAAAATAGACACCATCACCATATCCCAAAGCTCTGTGAACAATATGCATGTTCTGAGACCAATCAAACTCTATTACAAGAAAACCTGAATGAACCTTTTCATAACCCTCAGTACTCATACTCCCTGATCTTTTGATAAAATGTATTATTTTTCATTCTGGTTGCTGGTGATTGATCAAGGGTGGCAACAGTTTCCACAGTTTTCTCTTTGATCTTCTCTGCAGAGTTGGAATTCTAGATTAATTCTACCAGGTACAACAATATAAACCCAGCAATACTGAGTCATAAGCATTACCCTTTCATTTCTAACTTGCCATATGGGGAACATATATCTTTTCTTGCAATGATTTAAAGTTTTGATCAAATGCATGCCACATTAAATGTTTGCAGCCATATAGCGAATGCATTTTGGCTATTTAAAACTCAGCCAAGATTTACAGTACAATTCCATTGCTGAAGTTATCCGTGACAAAGTCATGGCAAAGCCAAAACTCCTAATACATATTGTAAAGTGTAATTTATTATGCTTCATTTAGACATTCAAATATGAGGTACAATAGGGTTCTGGAGGCGCGTGGGGGTGCAAGATTTTGTAGTTGGCAATTTCTTCTGGAGAATCTATGATCTTAATATATAAAAAACTCCTGCTTCTGTCTGAATGTTGACACAACTGTCAGGGCTTGTGCACAGGCCTGGAATGTCCCACATCTCAGATGATGCTGTTAACAGCATCAGGAGGAAAGTCAGTTTCCTTCTGTACCTTACAAGAGTACATAAGCTTTGTCTCATGCTTGGAGATAACGGAGTTTGCTCTCTTTAAATTATTTATCAACCCACTAAAGAAGGGCACTAAAAATAACTTGGGGCTGTATGTTCCTGTAAAGAACTGTGACTCCTTTTATATAATAATGTCTATATTTGAAAGCTTTTCATTCATTTACAGATATTTATTGAACACAAGCTATGTGCAGGGACTCTGCTAGACATTAGGAATATAAAGAACAAATTCTTCAAGGTCTTGTCTAACTCTGTGTCTTTCTGCCTATAACAGGCAACCTATGCCTATTTAACTCATTTAACATTTACATCAAAATCAACTTCTCAATTGATTTTGTTTTCCATTCTTGAGCACTTTTGCCTTTATAGAAATGTCTCCCATGTGTAGATGCCTGGAACTTAATGTCAAAGGGCAGGTGTATTTTTTGTTTTGGCCACATGCCATTTATCATATGGGCACATCCATATTTCATCTTGAACATCCGTATTATACGATAGGCTCATGCCTTAGTGTAACCTTGGCTCACTTCCAGAGTTGCTGCTTTCTATTTTTCAGCACAAAATCTCTGTGGTTTGGCTTATTAAGTCCCAGATGTATTCATTTGGACTCCTTCCCTCAGGAAGCGTGGGGTCCTGGGGTGATAGTGTATGAGACAAGTGCTCAGAATTTCCTGTAATGAGTCCTGATTCTGGCTTCATGATGCTATCACTTACCCCTCATGGGGTGTGATTGCTGCCAGGTCATTATTTCCATGCTGAAGCTGCTTCCTGCAATTCTATTTGGGAAACTTCACACCCCAGCTTTCTATGTGGCATCCACATGAACCCATTTGAATTTCATGGTTGGAGAAATTTATTCATGAAACCTGGATTTTTGCCTTGATGTGGTCCATTGATCTGTAGGTCTATAAACAGATATGGTAGCCCAGAAGCTATTGCTTAATTATACTCTTTTGGGAGAAGTGAGTTGAGTGGAGACGAGGTGCCCGTCTCAAAGATCCCAGAGAGCAGAACTTCTGGTTAGATGTTTATAGAATATCACACTATTCACAGAAAAGTGATTTATATGGATCAAAATATACATGATCATTCTTTAGTGTAGAGACCCAATGGAACCCAAGTAATAAGCTGGGAAGTATTAACTGCCCTTTGATATAATATTGTTCTGAAGTCCTAAATGCTATTCTTTCTTTATCCCTCTCTATTTTTTATCTTTAAAGGTAGAATGAAACAAATGAGCTTACAGAGTCCCCAGGGGCAGAGAGGAGGAATGGGAGATACACTATTTCATAAAGGCAGGCAGACTGGCCTGCCATTCCAACTTCCTCACAAATACTGCAATCATGGCAACTTTTCCCTTTTATGTAATGTGTTGAGAGACTTATCAAATTTAACACCATGAAATATATCATAAGAGTTGCAAGTTTATATCTCAAGCCTGAATTCTTAAATGAAAAAAAAAAGTTATGTATGAAGTCATGGCCAAGTTACTAATTGAATTAAGCCTAGAGTGAGCTTCACAGAATGAAAATATGTTTAATAGTGGGAGGGGGGAAATGTTAGCCACATCATGAATCCTGTTCCAAGGATAAATTACAGTGTTATGACAAGTCTCATGTTAATCTAACTATGCTCTCAATAAACTATTCAGTAGGCAGGCAGCAACCATAACCTGCCAGTTGTTGCTTTAGAGCTGAAAGACCTTTATTCCCTACATATAAAATAAAATATATAAATGTATATGTTTGGGTGGACAGTTTTATGTGGAAATCACACTAAAAGAGACTGATATACAATTCAATAATCAACACAGTCTCAACTGCAGCAACCGCAAATGCCCAAACTCATGCCAATGGGAAAAATAGCCCTGATTTTCTTCTATCCAGATTCCCCTATAAAATATATAGAGAGAAGTATGTATTTCAAAGAGGAATGGAGAAGGGCATGTCTAAGAGAACAGGCAAGGCTGACATGGCAAAGGAAAATGCACCTGTCAAAATGCCAAACAGGAGATTCATTCAGAAGACAAAAAAGCACGGGTTTTGTTTAGACAGTCATATTTTGAAAAGAAAAGGGAAAGGGAGGGGAAGGAAAAGATGGGAAGGGGAAAAAGGAAAGAAAATGTGAGTTTATATGGGCCCCTTGCATCTGTCTATACTGACTCCATAGAAAATGCTTGACATTTCTTGACAAAGATGAAATAGAAGGGACCCAGGGGCCACATCTGCATGATGCCATCACTGGGGCCTCATGAGGCAGAGGATGCCTCCATGTAACATTTGCTGAGTGGGATCGTTGCTGCCCATCTGATTTCCCTGGCTTGTATACTTCCTTTCAAACAGGTGCTTCCACTCTAGTTCTGAACCACGTCATGTTCAATACCGGCTGGCTTATTAGTTCTGTCCCCTTCACTTTCCAGATCACCTGCCCATTATCTCTTTTCCCTTTCCTTCTTTCTTAATTTACTCCATCTTGGATAAGTCTTCACTTAGGCCATTTGAGCTTACCTGTGTTTAATCAGAGCTCAAGGACTTCCCTGGTGGAACAGTGGACAAGAATTCACCTGCTGGGGACACAGGTTTGGTCCCTTGTCCAAAAGATCCTACATGCTATGGAGCAACTAAACCCATGTGCCCCAACCACTGAACCTGTGTTCTGGAGCCCAGGATCCATAACTACTGAGCCTTCATGCTGCAACTACTGATCCCACATCCCCTAGGCTCCCCCAACCACAGCTACTGGAGTCCACTTGTGTCAAGTCTGTGCTCTGCAACAAGAGAAGCCACTACGATGAGAAGCCTATGCACCACAACTAGAGAGTAGCCCCCACATGCCACAACTAGAGAAAGCTGCACAAGCTATTGAACACCCAGAACAGCCAAAAATAAATAAATGAAATAAAGAAGAGCTCAGAAATAAATTGTCTAACAAACACAATCACTTCAAGTTTACTTTTTGTAATATCTGATTCATTCCAGTTGTGTGTGTGTGTGTGTGTGTGTGTGTGTGTGTGTGTGTATTCTTCAAGCTCTATACAATTTTTCTGTAATATAGTTTTCAAGACTCTTTGCTAAGTATCTACTGAGGCATCTAAACTAGTGTGGCCAAGAGAATAGTTTCTCATCCTTTTCTGTGTGGCTCTTGCTATTTTTACTCATTATTGATCTCTGGTTTTGGTGTTTTATTGTTTTAAAGTCTTGCAAATTTTTTTTTTTTTGAACTCCCAAGTCCTCGTATTCATGTTATATCTGAGTTCCTTTAGCACAATGTTTGTTAGCTGATATCTGTAGGAGTTTGTTTCCTTAGATATAGACCACAGAATGCAAGGAAGAATTGCACGCTTCCTCATCTCCTTCCCTGCCTCTACTCCAGATGCTCTGTGTAATGACAAATGTTTATTTTTTTCTTTGTTTGATTCGAATTTTTTAAATGAAGCATATTTTCCACAGTAGGAGAATCATGGACGTCATGACATGTTTTTTTTTTTATTCTTTTATATCTACCCAATCCACCTTTACCTTAACCAATCTACTCTTACAAGAGTTTGAGGACAGGGGATGAGATGATGACAATGGGGAGTACAGGAGGAATGCTTTTGTTTAACGACTTTATTCTCCATGACTTGCAGGCTTCAGACCTACTACTACAGCCTCCTTCTCATGACCAAGACAGTTTGAGCCCTAATGTTAAGAATCCATCTGTAAGAGACTGGTGTTTGTTCAAATTTCTAGAGTACCAAGCAGCATAGTGAATAAACCTATGAAAAGGTGCCTAGCTTAGTCCTTAGAGAAATGCAAGTTAGATCACAGCATACCTCTATTCACCGAAGAATGGCTGAAATGAAGAAGCAGACAACAGCAAGTGCTGACACTGCTGTAGAGCAACTGGAATTAAACACTATGGGTGGGAGTACAAATTGGAAAAACCACCTTGGAAAAGCATTTGGTAACATCTACCATGCTGAATGTACACTTACCATCTGATCAATGATCTCAATCCTTAGTGCATGGCCAATAGAAAGACATGTTTCATCATGTTATGACAATACTATTTATAATAGCCTCTATGGAGAACCGAACCAGACACTATCTATTGTACTCATAAGATGGGATGCTATATACATCAATAGGATGAACAGATTATTGCTTCAGGAAATCATAGGAGTCAGTTACAAAGTATAACAGAGAGGTGAAAAACCAAAGCTGAAAAAGTATACAATGTACTTTGAGAAACAGAAACAAACAAACAAACAAACAAAGCCCTCTATGTGTTAGAATTCAGATATTGTTACCTTTCAGCGGATGGTGCCTGGGAGAAGATCAAAGGGGACCTCTGGGCTGCTTGTAATATTCTAATGCTTGATCCAGGTGCTGGTTATATGGATGCCTCATTTTGCACATAATTATACACAATAAGATGTATAATTAGAGTTTGTGTGTTTTCCCATTGGTATATTATACTTCAGTAAAAAATACCTAAAAGAAAACAAAAGAATTTTGATATTTACTAATCATGTCCATTAACTGAAAACAGAAGATAACTTGGCAAATTATTAAAAAAATAATGTTTTGCATAATTTTATTGAGGCCATACATTTTTCAACACAGAAACCTAGTGAAAAAATACTAGTAACTAAATATCTTTAAAGTGATGTGTAAAGTAAACAACAGCCACAAAGATACCAAAACTAATTATATTTTATATTTTTCAGCATTTTGGAAGAAAAATATTTTCACTTCATTCTTGAAACGTGTATGTTTTTCCTATTCTGGAGGGAGAAAATTGAAGCAAAATTATATTTTCTTGGCTCAGAATCCTTAGAAAGTTACTGGGATTGGAAAGTAGATTAGTCTCATAATCTTGGTGGTTTAGTAGACATTTTCAGAAGTCAAAGGGGTTTAAAAAGTAAACTTTACCCACTCCCCTAATTTAACATATTTGCCTGCCCACACTCATATTGTTATCAACGTAGCTCATTTTAAATTCTTTACACATACATGTAATGAGTGATATTAAACTCCTCTGCCTTCAAACTCTGACATTACTGTCTGATTTACCAAGGTTCAAGGAAAAGAAGAAACCACTTAGCAGTGAATAAATCAGCTGAACTAAATCTTTTAATTTAATCTGATTCTGTTGCAATCACATAGATATGACAGAAATGAACTCCTATAAAAAAAGGAAAAATGACAGTAATTTTTAAATGTTTTGTAAAACAATTACAAAACATGTAGTAATAAGAATCTCTGTCTAGCTAAAATGGTATTTTTTAAAAATGAAGACAGCCTATCTATTTCCACCCATGAATAACTGATTGATTGTAAATGATACATTCCTATTATTAACGAGACCTGACAATTCCATCAGAGTAATATGCAACAACTTCACTTAATTCTCTTGATGAGCTTATCATTCATTTTTCCCAGAGCTGAGGAATGCTAAACGAAAGCAAGAGTATTTAGAAGGTGAAATGAAGGTACAACTGTAAGGATTAGAAAGATTGTTTCTCTTCTCCTGGGTCAATGATGAAGAAGAGTGTTAGAGCTTCTAATCTGTCAGGAGTTACGCTGTCATTTCTCAAGTAATCCATTAAACAGTTTTTATGGTTTCAATAGCTACATTTTTGCCCATCGATTTATTGAATATTAGTCTAGTCTTTTTAATTCTTTGGAGCCAGATGCTTAAACCACTCAAACAAATCAGGGACCACAAGCCCATGAGACCAAACTCTGTTTTATCCAGCTTAAAAGAAGAGCAATGCTCCCAAATTTATGATCTTCTAAGTAATCTGGGTTTAATAGGCTGATTCGGTGAGATTCAATGACTCTCTGTCCTTGAACAAATCACTCTACCACTAATGAGAGCTGGTTTTTGCACAGTGAATACAAAAGTGTCTTGAGACACTGAAGTAATGATACAAGGTCACATCAAATAACAACTGATTTCCATATGGCTAGATCTGTGAGGGTCCAAACAAGAATTCTATTAAGATAATAGCAGGAAATATGAGGGAAACACATGTGCAAATGAAACTACCAGAATTTGAAGAATACCAAATTTATTTTGCAAATTTTTAGCTATAAAAAACTGACAAAACCCACTGAAAAAAAACAAAAAATCAAATTAAAAAAATAAATAAAATAATAAAATTTTAAAAAACACAAAAATTCAATTATATTCATAAGTGACAATTCCATTCCAAATGATTATTTACATGTCAATCTCCTTTGAGCTATATTTATGTATTTGTCATTTTGATGGAAATGTATTGAAATTTCTTTAAAATGTATTTTAGGGAAACAATTATTTACTCATTCACTCTCTTGAGAAAACAGTTGTTAAATACTTGTGCGTTGTGCTAACTTCATTGGAAGGAAAGTTATCAAGTGAGACTTCATTTGACTCTCAAAGAGTTTAAGAACCATAATTTAGAAATACTTCCAATGTTGATTTTGGTTGTATTAATAGATTGAATGTGTTTCTTTGTTTTGTTGTTACTATAAAGGACATAAGAGAAGTATTTTTTTAAATCTACAGAAGTGCAGAGAAAGTAGCAATCTCAAGTGAATGACATGATCAGAGATGTCTTGAAGTAGGAGTACACTTCAACCAGGCGTTCCAGGTGGCGCTAGTGGTAAGGAACCCAGCTGCCAATGCAGGAAACATAAGAGACGCAGGTTCAATCCCTGGTTTGTGAAGATCCCCTGGAGGAGGGCATAACAACCCACTCCAGTATTCTTGCCAGGAGAATTCCCATGGACAGAGTAGCCTGGTGGGTTATATAGTCCACGGGGTCGCAAAGAGTCAGACAGGACTGAAGCAACTTAGCATGTAGCATGCACACACGAAGCAGGGGTTACCAACATAAAGGTCTATGGGTGACAGGAGAGCAACACAAATGAACAAAGTTGGTGAGCCTCTTATAAGAAAAAGGGGAGTGGTAGAGATTAGGGCAGAAGGGGAAGTGTGTGATCTCTTTAAAGGGAAAAACCTTTCCTTAGTTTTAGTTAATCATAACCATGTATTAGAATCCCTATGTGGCAAAGGCATCTGATTCCTCAAGAGAAGCCACAAATCTGGAGGTTTTGGTACAATCTCTATCCTTCCAAATTTTGAAAAATTATGTATACATAAACATAACATATTTATATGTAATTTGCAACATTATATATAATATACAAACTGATTATAATATTTATATAAACTCATATGTTTATGTGTGTACACATATACATGCAATCAATTTTTAAAATATACCTAAAGCCCATATTTGAGCTGCAGACAATCAATCTTCAATCTCAACACTATATCACTGCTTCGGTAAGATGGCTGAATGTAACAGAATGGAGAAGAAACAGTTCTCTAGGAGAGAAAGCGATATGGGGGAAAGGAAAGAAAGGTCAGTTAACATTAAGAGGTCTAAACTGACTGTTTATGTGTGTGTGCGTGCATGCATGTTTGTTTTTGTGTACACAATGGAGCCAGAATCAGATACTGATGGCAGATTACACAGTTACTGAGGAACCAGAGATCAAATTGCCAACATCCGCTGGATCATCGAAAGAGCAAGAGAGTTCCAGAAAAACATCTATTTCTGCTTTATTGACTATGCCAAAGCCTTTGACTGTGTGGATCACAATAAACTGTGGAAAATTCTGAAAGAGATGGGAGTACCAGACCACCTGACCTTCCTTTTGAGAAACCTGTATGCAGGTCAGGAAACAACAGTTAGAACTGGACATGGAACAACAGACTGGTTCCAAATAGGAAAAGGGGTACATCAAGGCTATATATTGTCACCCTGCTCATTTAACTTCTATGAGAGTATATCATGAGAAACCCTGGGCTGGAAGAAGCACAAGATGGAATCAAGACTGCCGGGAGAAATATCAATAACCTCAGATATGCAGATGACACACCCTTATGGCAGAAAGTGAAGAAGAACTAAAAAGTCTCTTGATGAAAGTGAAAGAGGAGAGTGAAGAAGTTGGCTTAAAGCTCAACATTCAGAAAACTAAGATCATGGCATCTGGTCCCATTACATCATGGGAAATAAATGGAGAGACAGTGGAAACAGTGGCTGACTTTATTTTTCAGGGCTCGAAAATCACTGTAGATGGTGATTGCACCCATGAAATTAAAAGATGCTTACTCCTTGGAAGGAAAGTTATGACCAATCTAGACAGCATATTAAAAGCAGAGACATTACTTTGCCAACAAAGGTCCATCTAGTCAAGGCTATGGTTTTTCCAGTGGTCATGTATGGATGTGAGAGTTGGACTGTGAAGAAAGCTGAGCACCGAAAAATTGTTGCTTTTGAACTGTGGTGTTGGAGAAGACTCTTGAGAGTCCCTTGGACTGCAAGGAGATCCAGCCAGTCCATCCTAAAGGAGATCAGTCCTGGGTGCTCATTGGAAGGACTGATGCTGAAGCTGAAACTCCAATCCTTTGGCCACCTCATGCGAAGAGTTGACTCATTGGAAAAGACCCTGATGCTGGGAGGGATTGGGGGCAGGAGGAGAAGGGGACGACAGAGGATGACATGGTTGGATGGCATCACCGACTTGATGGACATGAGTTTGAGTAAACTCCAGGAGTTGGTGATGGACAGGGAGGTCTGGCATGCTGTGATTCATGGGGTTGCAAAGAGTCGGACACGACTGAGCGACTAAACTGAACTGAACTGTTCCAGTTTGGTTCCTAAAGCTATTACCTTTTTTGTGTGTGTGTGTGTTTTTTTGGAGGGGTATAATTTTCTTCTGCTATCTTCAATGACTCTCTCTTTTCTGATTTCTTCCTTTTTCCCCCCTAATCTTTGTATTTCACATTACAATCTTATTTAAATATCTTGTAATCCTCGTGTGTTTCTTTCTTTAATGGTAAATGAAGCACTACAAAAATCTTTACAAATTCTATTTGCACAGTTGAGCTTTGTCCACTGGTGGTTTTGTTGTATAATAAACTTGTTTAGCTATTTCATTTCATTAGAAAACTCTAATGACTGGCATCTATAGATTTTGTCTCTTGTCCCAGGCAGTTTCCTTGAAATGTCTTTAATTAAGAGACTAACAAACTTTTTATGTAAAAGGCCAGAGAGCAAATACTTTATACTTGATCAGTTAGATACTCATTGCTGTAACTATTCAGTTGGTCACGGTAGTACAGAAGCAGATACAGACAATACAAAATGAAAGCTGTCTCTGTGTTGAAAAAGGTCTTCATTTTAAATAGTCAATAGGCCATTGTTTTCAGTACCTGTTTGAATCTCCTGCTTTGGGCTATTAACTCAAGTTGCAGCGTTGCATCTAGTGGAAAAAAGGGGCCAGAAACATGGTCACTTAATATGGTCTTCTAATAAATCCTTCTGTTTTCCATATGATATCCCATCCTCATCTGTAACTTGTGTACTTAGGATTAAAGTGTCTCTACCAATCCTCAGAAGGTAAATCTCCACTCCTTGGCTGTGAAGGGAGGTGGGGGTAAGACACTCTACAGAGTGTGGGATATAGTCTCAGAGGCATTTCAACAGTACACCTGTTTTCACCATCACTTGTTGCCCTGCTATCCAGCTGTACCTGGGGCCTCCAGTCCTAAACTTTTCCAGGGCTCTATATCATGAACGTGCCTTAAGACTGGTCTCCCCCATTGATGGCTTACAGTTTTCTCTGATTTTTAGTAATAATTTAATAATTATCCATCCCAATGTCTGCTTTCCAACACTGTGTTGCTGTATCTGTCTCACCTATATTCTTTGTGGGGGGGGGGGTGAACAACTTTAAGGTTTTTACTTTTCAAAAATCCTTTAACTGAAATGAAAAAAAAATCCTTTAACTGACATTTTAGTAGAGATTCTCAAGGGATTAGCAGTGAATATGTGTGATGAGTTTTCCATGTTTAACAGGAAATCTTCACAAAGTATATATAGATTTTTTGATATTCTGATCTTTGATATTGTGGTCTTAATGTTATCCAATTGCAGGTGTAATCCCATAATACTCAAGAGCATACTTTTACATGTAGGTTTTCTTGATACGGTACTTGATACCATCTTGAAGATATTTCGTATCTCTGGAATACAAGATTGCAAACTACAGTTTAGAATTTTCACTCTTTCAAATTCCACAATTTTCCAAGTTAAAAAAAAAAAAAAAAAAGATTGCTTTGAGGTGAGACAAACACAGTTTTATTTATGCACCACATATAAGGAATTTCTACTTTCCCTCATGCCTCAGGGCATGAAAATTCTGTACTTTCCAATAGTTCCATAAAATGGAGTCTATAATTTATATACTTTCCCCATAGGCACAGGCTATTCCTTCAAATCTGAACACTAGTCAGGGGCTCATACTCATTTAATAGTTAAATAAAAGGGATAAGCATTCACTCCACTGTGGGAAATCTTGAACCCTTCTAATGCAGCTTATCTCTCTCTCTCCATCTCTTCTTGATACTATTCCTCTTTTACACTCTGTCTTATGCTTCTTTTTCTATGTCCATTTTTTCAGCCCATCATTATTATGGTTAGTTTGGTTAGTATGGTAAAACTATCAGGTTAGTTTTCTATTTCTTTGTACCACATTACCACAACCTTGGTGGCTTAACACAATACCACTTATTAGCTCACAAATGTGCACACTTGCATGAGCTAGGTTGTGTTTCATGCTCAAGGCTAAAATCATGGTACTGGCTTTGATCTCCAGGAAAGAATCCACTTTAAAAGCTGATTCATGTTGGCAGAGTTCAGTGTTTTGTGGTTGTAGGAGTAAGGTCCCAGTTTCTTTGCTGGAGGTTAGTCACCAGCCTCATTCAATTCCTCAGGACCATCACAACCCTTCTCACTTCACCCCATTCATCTTCAAACAAACAATGGTGCGAGTCCTCCTCAGGTTCCATGTCTCTCTGACTTTCTTTTTTGCTACCAGCCAGAGGAAGCTCCCTTCTTTTATAGACTCATGTGATTAGATCAGACTGACCTGGATAATCTCCCCATCTCAAGGGCACTAGATGATATAATGTAAGAACAGGGGTGATATCCAGACGTGCAAGTAGGTTCTACAGATTAAGCTGGGGCATCATTGAGGGATCATTTTAGAAATTCCATCTATCACACTTCTATTCATTTTACAGAAATGTCACTGGAAAGAAAAGTATGTAATAGATTTTACTCAAAGTTAGAGAGGACCATATCTCAGCACACAGAACAGATTATAATAGACTATCAGATATTACTGTCCTGAAAATCTTACTCCCTGTTTTCTGTCTTGGGGAATTTCTTGATCAACTTGCCTATAGTTGGGCCCCAGCCTTCAGAGATTTTGTGGAACTTGACTCTTTTGCTTTTTCTCATATCTCTATTTCCAAGTTTAAAGCACCTCCATCATTAGATCTTCCAGTCTGGATAAAAACTTGGGTTACAGTGTTCTGTGGGTGGAAGTAAGCAGTACTTACAGGCTTTCTCGGAAACACTTCTCAGTCTGTTGGGCAAGTGAAAAAGTTCACCTTCCACATCTAAATACACCAATTAAAAATGAACATTTTCAGAGAACAAGATGGCGGAGGAGTAGGTAGATGTGGAGTAGGTCTCTCTCCATGGATACATCAGGAGTACACCTTCAGACACAGAAGTGCATGCAGAACACCAGCTGAGAGCGGACAGGAGTGCCTGACCAGCAGAAAAGAATATATAGAACCATGCAAAACTTTGTCGAAGGACGGAACTAGGGGGAAAAACAGGAGTGTTAGTAGGATTGGACCTGCCCTCAGTGGGTGGGGGAACTGAAGCAGGAGTTCAATCCCCACATTGGGGCAATTGTCTGAGTCAGAGGAGAAACATTTAAGGCTGAGAGTGAAACAGCTGATCTGTGGTAGCCTAGATGGAATGAGAATCAGACAGTCCTTGCTGCAGGCATACATAGCCTGGACTGGGATGCAGGTCACCAGCAGGCACAGTGATTGGGAGCTGGAGTTTAGGGATTATGGAGCAATCCCAGAGCGAGGGCTGCTGTTGACTGTGGAGAGAGAGATGGAGGGGATGTGAGGGGGGAGATTATGGTGGGAAATGCCTGTGAAGGAAAGCCAGGCAGCCACAGAAGCAAGACAATACTGCTGAGTCACTCATAGGGGGTGGAGCCATCACCATAGCCTCTCTTCCCCCCCAATGCACCAACATTGGCAGCTGAACAGCAGAGAGCCTGGCCCATCAAACAGCCGGTGCACTGAACTACACAGTAGGACCCCACCCAGGGGGCCCCTCTATGTGCTGATGAGCCAAACAACAGAGAACGACCCCAGGTAAGGGAGCCATCTAAGTGCCTGAATGGGAAGAGCTACAGAGAAAGAGTGGCCAAAGAGGCCTTCTGATTGCCAGCTGCAAGAGGCTCAATAAAGACTCTGACAGGGCCATAACTCCTGCAGTGGACGCAGTCCATGTCCCTGCACACTTGGAGCCTCTAGGATCCCAGCAAGCCAAGCAACTGCACTGCCTTACCACTCAACCCTCACTGGGGCAGAGCTGCCACAGGCAAAGTCTTGCACCTAGACACACACAGTTGCTTAGGTCGTGTCCAGCTATTTGCGACCCTGTGGACTGTGGCCTGCCAGACTTCTCTGTCAGTGGGGTTTTCCAGGCAAGAACACTGGAGAATATTGGCCAATACTGGCTGCCATATACTTCTAGAGCACAATATTCCCTGTTGCCCTAGCCGCCAATTCCCCTGAGAACGTGGTGCTGCCAGAACCCCTGCAATCCAAGCAGCTGCACCACCTCCTCACCTGGCCCTCACTGGGGCAAACCTAAGTTCTCCAGGGCAGCCTCAGGAGCAAACCCTAGTGGACGACCTACATGAAGAGGTGGAAGTAAAACCACAAGTGAAACCCAGGGGCAGTGTGGCTAAGGAAGAAGACCCAAAACCTTCCCACAAGCTGCACAAGTTGCAGATTAAATCCACATGATCAACTAGGCACAGTCTGTGTCTACAGAATATATAAAAGGATGTTGAGAGCTCCCACAAAAGAAAACACACTAGTTCTGATAACTGTGGACATTGAAAGCAAGAACGCACAGGAGTAGGACAGGATTAGAGTCTGAGCTGCCCCCACAGCAGGCCCAGAGACCAGCACACTGTTGGAGGGCATCCTAGGGAGAGATCAAGCCCTTTGGAATGGGAGCACTGATTCCAAGACCCTAGACTACCAGAGAGCTGGTCCTAGGGAGTATCAAAGAGTGAGAACTCACACAAAGGAAACCACTTGAATACAAGACCCAGCATCACCCAAGCACCAGTAGCATCCTGTGCAGGATGCCTCATCTAAACAACAAACAAACAAAAACACAAACCCAGTCATCAGCAGACAGTATTACCACCTCACTCAGCCTTCCCCATCAGAGGAAAAACAAACAAACAAACAAAAAAGCTCAGCACAAATCTCACCCTGGACAAATCTTCGGAAGACAGAAATCAAAAGGAAGAAAGAATTCAGCATTGAAGACTGGGAAAAGGAGACCTCAAACACAATTGCAACAAAAAGAATTAGATATCTAGGAATAAACTTACTTAAGGAGACAAAACAACTGTACACAGAAAATTATAAGACACTAATGAAAGAAATCAAAGGTGACATAAACTGATGGAGAAATATTCCATGTTCCTGGGTAGAATGAATCAGTATTGTGAAAAGACTATACTACCAAACACAGTCTACAGATTTGATGTGACCCCTATCAAATTACCAATGGAATTTTTCATAGAACTAGAACAAAAAATTTCACAATTTATATGGAAACACAAAGACCCCGAATAAGCCAAAGCAGTCTGAGAAAGAAGAATGGAGCTGGAGGAATCAACCTTCCTGACTTCAGCTTATACTACAAAGCTACAGTCATCAAGACTGTATGGTATCGGCACAAAAACAGAAATATAGACAAATGGAACAAGATAGAAAGCCCAGAAATAAACCCATGTACCTATGGGTACCTTGTTTTTGACAAAAGAGGCAAGCCTATACAATGGGGCAAAGACAGCCTCTTCAACAAATGGTGCCGGGTAAACTGCACAACTATATGTAAAAGAATGAAATTAGAATACTTCCTAACACTGTACTCTAAGAGAAACTCAAAGTGGATTAAAGACCTAAATGCAAGACCAGAAACTATAAAATTCTTGGAGGAGAACAACAGGCAGAACACTCAATGACATAAATCAAAGCAAGATTCTCTATGACCCACATCCTAGAGTAATGGAAATAAAAACAAAAGCTAAGAAGTGGGGCCTGATTAAACTTAAAAGCTTTTGCACAGCAAAGGCAACCATAAGCAAGGTGAAAAGACAGCCCTCAGAATGGGAGGAAATAATAGCAAATGAAACAACTGACAAAGGATTAATTTCCAAAACATACAAACAGCTCATACAACTCAATACCAGAAAAACAAACAACCCAGTCAAAAAGTGGGGAAAAGACTTAAACAGTCATTTCTCCAAAGAAGAAATACAAGTGGTTAACAAACACAGAAAAAGATGCTCAATATCACTCATTATTAGGGAGATGCAAATCAAAACTACAATGAGATATCACCTCACACCTGTCAGAATGGCCATCATCAAAATGTTTACAAACAGTAAATGCTGGAGATGGTGTAGAAAAAAGAGAATGCTCTTGCACTGTTGGAGGGAATGTAAATTGATATAGCCACTATGGAAGATGGTATGGAGATTCCTTAAAAAACTAGGAATAAAACCACCATTTGATCCAGCAATCCCACTCCTAGGCTTATACCCTGAGGAAACCAAAATTGAAAAAGACATGTGTACCCCATTGTTCATTGCAGCACTATTTACAATAGCTAGAACATGAAAGCAACCTAAATATCCATCAATAGATGAATGAATAAAGAAGTTGTGGTACATATACACAATGGAATACTACTCAGCCATAAAAAAGAATGCATTTGAGTCAGTTCTTATTAGGTGGATGAACCTAGAACTTATTATACAGAGTGAAGTGAGTCAGAAAGAGATAAATACCATTTTCTAATGCATACATACAGAATCTAGAAAAATGGTACTGAAAAATTTATTTACAGGGTAACAATGCAGAAACGGACATAAAGAATAGACTTATGGACATAGGGAGATGGAAAGAGAGGGTGAGATGTATGGAAAGAGTAACATGGAAACTGACATTACCATATATGAAGTAGATAGCCAATGGGAACTTGCTATATGACTCAGGAAACTCAAACAGGGGCCCTGTATCAACCTGAAGGGCTGGGATGGGGAGGGAGATGGGAGGGAGACTCAAAAGGGGGAGGGACTGGGGGCAGAAGGAGAAGGGGGCGACAGAGGATGAGATGGCTGGATAGCATCACTGACTTGATGGGCATGAGTTTGAGTAAACTCCCGGAGTTGGTGATGGACAGGGAGGCCTGGCGTGCTGCGATTCATGGGGTCACAAAGAGTCGGACACAACTGAGTGACTGAACTGAACTGAACTAATGCGTATACCTACGGGTGATTCACATCAAGGTTTGACAGAAAACAGCAAAATTCTGTAAAGCAATTATCCTTCAATTAAAAAATAAATAAATTTTAAAAAATGAACATTTTCCTTCTAAAAAGCATTTTGCTTTTTTCCCTTATCCTGATCATTTCAAACTACTTATATGGTCTTACTCTTACAAACTCTTTCTCTTAACCCCAAGATTTTTTAAAAAATAAGTGAATAGTGGATAAAATAATACATGTAAATTTCAGTATAGTCTCAGAAACAGCTAGAAACAAATGTTAGTAAACACTGTTATTGAAGATAGAATAGAACAGTGCATCATTTAGTATTTTTCAATTAACATCACTTAAAAAGCTGCCTATATGTAAGAGCACAGACATGCATTAAAGTCAAATAGTTGATAATGTACTGTGCTTTTGTGAGACTGAGAATCAGAATAGGCCTTTCTTAGTAGGTTAGACCTGGAGATCTGAAGTCAGATATGTGTGGTGACAGCCTCTATAATTATTCTGAATTGTCGATGCTGTTCTGAATTTCATAGCTCATCCATGCCCCTTTTGTTCACCTTCCCGTCACCTAGAACTAGTTTCATGCCTGAACTGCTGCATCCCAAGATGGTAAACACAGTTCCATGGTCGTTCCTTGCTTCGCTGATGGCAACTCTGATCACATAACAGATGTAAAGCTTAGTGAATAAATATATAGTTAATTCTCCATAAGGACAAACATTCTCTCTTTCTCTCTCTCTCTCTCTATATATATATATATGTACATATATATACACACACACATACACAGACATAACTCACATATATGACCTCCTGACTCTGAATCCAACAACTGCAAACCCTCTTCCCCACCCACTCTGATAAAACATTATTTTCTTAAGTCATTGTAAAAGAACTGCATTTACTGAATCAGAAGAAAATGATCTATGTTTTCCCTTCTGAAAATTTCAATATGCAGTTCTCTCCTGCTTCTCCATACATATCATTTCAATTGTTGAAACTAGATGGAACACTAAATTTTAAATCCTTTATGAATTGATTAGGAAGAAATCATTTTACAAAATATATATTTTATGGTTAAATTGACAGTAAGATTTTTATAGTGACTGAAGTGTTTTAAAGCTAATTGGGAAAAATGAATTTTAAACCATTTACCTTTGGTAAAATATAAAAGAGTGATTGGTTAATTTTAAAGACAATAGCAAAAGTAGGTTTTACTTAAAACATAATGATGGTTTTAAGTCAATTCCCAAGGTCCTAGAGCTATTTATTTGCTTGGCTATAACACTGAAAGGCTTTTCACTAGAAATTATTAATGTTTTATGTTCAACTGAAGACATTAAAGAACAAATAGGTCATACCATTTTTAACCTCTGTACTTATATTAATAGGAAAACGTTAAAGCCAATTGAAGTTGGCCCATGTAGTCATTCTGTGATTGAGAAAACCAATTCAGGGTGACTCCAATATATGTGCAGTCATTCCCAGCTAATTGCCACAGATGGAATTTCCTGCACACAGAAATCAGACTATTTTAAATATTAATATTCCTTCCAGGATGCCTTATTAGAGACTTATGTCAATCATGTCAAAACTCCAATGACTTTCCTACTGGAAAGGTCTTATTGGATTAGGGTAGCAGACCCACATCAACTCTAAACATGTACAACTTCTTTCAATAAAAGAAATCCTATAGTTAAATTTGGATTACACAGAATCACAAAGTGTTAGAGTATTTCAGATTTTGTGCAATTACTGAGCTGATAAATGATTTAAAAATGTTTTTAAAGCTTATATCCTGTGAACATTTTAAATACTGAGCATACATAAAAGTGGAAATAAACCCCAAAATGTTTTAACTATTTTTAAAAAGTGGAGGGAAAGAAAAGAATTATCCAGCAGCCTGGGTTAGACATAATTGCTATGGAACCGTTCAGGAAAATATACTTGAATTGCATTCTGCAATTTTCATATTAAAAATAAATGAAGAAAAAAAGAAAAATCCCATGTGACGCAACCAAGACCTGATGCAACCAAGTAAATAAATAGGTATAAGATGTAAAAAAAAAAAAAAAAAAAAAAATTGAATGATGAAATATTATAAGGTACCTATGAGATATGACACAAGAATGGTTTGGGGCAGAAAGCCTGGCAAAACCCCATTATTGCTAAGATGAAGAAAATCTCACATAATTATCAAAGCAAAAGGGTGGGCATATTGGTGTAGAATTGTTTAGACTTCCTGATATCAACTAGATCTAGATCTTGACTCGTGGCCTTAAAAATGCTAGTTAAAAGCCTGTGGTGTACCCCTGCATCTATGAGTAGTTTTGGAGTGTTCTCTAAGGCTCCGTGGTAGGATAGACACAGCAACTAACAGCAACTTAGTTTTAAAGATGATAAATATTCTCTTGGGTAGGGCGAGTGCTGTGGAAAGAAACTAGCAGCATGCATATTTTTGTTAGAAGCCAAGGAAATCTTTCAAAGCAGGGAATTTGCTGCTCTCGGTGGAGGACTAGACTAATTTATTTGTCACTGAGAATTTCCTGTTTTTAGAGGATGACCATCTAGGGTCCTAAATAAGAGACGCTAACACAGAGCACAAGAGTAAGCATAAATCTACCCATTCCTACGAGAGCCGCTAGTTTTGCCTCTAATATGATAGCTTTTTGTCAGAGGTGGGGGAAGTGAATGTATGAGGTTACGGAGAGAATAGATTGTTCTCCTTAGAATTCAGAAAAAGTTTCACAGAAAATTATATTTTCATAGAAAATACTTTCATAGAAAAATTATAATATTTCAATCAACTACTATCTATTAAGCCAGGTGCTTTTTATTCTTCACCTATCTGAATACTTACAAGCTGTCATCAAAGTTTAGATGTTAATAATCTCATTTTACAGATGTGGACACATGCTCAATTAAGAACAACCTGCCCAAGATCACATATACACTTGAATCAAGTTCAAAACTGCGATCAGGCTCCAAACAGCAACCTTTCTCTGATCTGTGCTGCTGTCTCTGCTTTCTCAAAGACTCAAGAGTATACAAGACCCTCGAGTATGTAAACTCAAGGTGCACTTAAAGGAAATACAAAAGAGAGGGGGTATATGCAAATGTATAGCTGATTTAATTTGCCATACATTGTAAGCGTTGTTATTCGGTGGTGTCCCACTCTTTGCGACCCCATGAACTGTAGCCTTCTAGGCTCCTGTCCATGGGATAGGCCAGTCAAGAATACTAAAGTGAGTTGCCATTCTCTTCTTCAGGGGATCTTACTGACCCAGGGATTGAACCCAGGCCACCTGCATTGCAGGCAGATTCTTTACATCTAAGTCACCAGGGAACCTATGCAGTAGAAACTAATACAATATTGTAAAGCAAATATACTCCAATAAAAATTAATTTTTAAAAAGATGTACTTAAAGATTTCTTGTGTGTGCCATGTGGATGGAGATCTCTCTAGTTTAATACATCCATCCAGTCTCTATGTAACATGTTGGTGAAATAAGATTTCTAAATTAAAAAACATTTTGGTCAAAATTCTGAAGTTTGGTATATTTATAACTTGGCTGTCACTATTTCCTGATCACTGTCCACCTCTGTATTGTAACTTATTGTTTCTACTACAGTTTTAAAGGTTGATGGCAATCATAGAGATAGCAAAATGCAACAATAAAAACATAAGGTATGTGCATGGGATTACACTTTATAGGTAACTGTAAACACATCAGCTACCCATTATCTGTAGAGATGGGAAGTGAGGGTATACCGTGTGCCAATATCTCTCATAGGAACTGAGAATCATCTGAAACTTCAAGTGCAATGTCCTATTTTTTATCAATTCATTTAGCTGGTGATCAGCACGATGACTGTCAAAAAAGCATTATTACCTACTTTGTATTTTTAAATGTCCAATTATTCTTTTTCTCTTCTGGATTTTCAGTTTCAAATGCACTAAAGTACTAAAGTTTGACTGTATTGATTATAGCCTACATTAATCTTTCAAAATAAGCATTAGATCTCAAAAGACCTCATTTGAATCAAGTATAAAGAACAAGTATCTGCTCTTTGGCATTCATGAAACAGTATTTCATGCTTTCAGTATATGCACTTTAGAAAACTGTAAAAGCCAAACACTCCCTCTTTATCATTGTGATTAGACTGGTAAATGCTGTGACAATTAACTCCCAAAACCCTTCAGGATTTATCCTTGAAACAAAGAGCCAAGGACTTACATGGTGGAAAGAGAGAGGTAAGGTACACGTCTCATGGTATTAAAACTCATGTTATCTTCTAGTGGTTGGGAAGAGAAGAACCTGGACCAACTTTCCTTTGGCTAATGTGACTGAAGGAAACACAAGATTTATGGGAAAATCCTAGGCTAGATAAAATTCACATCAGGTGCTATGTCTAACACTGATGTCAATTCAGATGAAGCATTTAGGGATTTGGGGCTGATTTAAAATCTTTCTTAAGCTTTGACATAAATGGATTCATAGGTGGAGTGGAAAATGGAAAGGAAGAGGACAAAATACTTGAGTTTTAGAATTACTCAAAATTCTGATTCAGTTCCATGGCTGTAGAACTCTTTTCTACATGTGAATAAAATATATTTTCTCTGATAAGGTCCTACAAGAGGGTTTTCTTTTTTTCATGAACACCCAGGTATGAAAGTTTTCATATATTTATTTGCCATTAAACAGAAGTTTAGTGTTTTGGCATGACTTTTAAATACACAAAGCTTGCAATTAGGGGCTTGTTAGCTGTTTCAACTTTAGGTTATAAGTGTTACCATGAATGAGCCTCTCAAATAAGACAGCTAGTCTCTTGATTCTAGTTTGACATTTTTAAAATATAAGATTAACGTGAAGATCATCATTAATCAGTTCAAAGACCATAATGCCATGGCCCTGCAGAAAATTCACAGTGGGTGAAAAATATATTTCCTGCTTTTTTTCCATATGCCCATATTAAAATGATCCTTATTTTCAAATTTTGTGATTATAAATCCTTCAATATATTCATCATGAGTAGAAATACATCATCTCTTTCAGAGTTGGCTTTATTTAAGTCAGTTAATGGTGTTGGCCTAGATGTGGTAAGGAAATGGCAGGTATTTTCCCTTGGTGCATTCTATCACAGTGGTGTTTAGGTCAGCCCTCTCTGCACTATTAAGAAGAGAATGAGTTTGTCTTTGGTGCTTCTCCTCTGATTATTTCCATTCTTCTTCCCCCGCCTCTCCCACCTGCATAAACACCTGGCTTATACCTTCCTGGCCTTTAGGATAAATAGCATGAATGGTCACTTAAATTACAATCAGTTATTTCATTATATTGTGAACGTGGAAAGATTCCTTATCCTTGGCTAGAATTGTCTTAATTTCTGTCAGAACTGGGTTTATTGGACTGTTATCAAAAAAGTACAAACTATAGAGCTCATCTTCTTTGCTAGACCTCTGTTGGAATCTGAGAAAAAGACATTGTCTATATGTTTTCATAAATTCATTGACTATTTCATCTCTGTGTTAATCCTTGCACAGAAATTATGTCCTGAATTCAATGTACAGAATATAGTTTTACCATCTGTGTAGCCATTTTATAAGCAACTCTTTAAAGATAACTGTGTTTTTTAGACCATTATCTTTAATGAATATGTTTCAGAGTATTATTTATTTACCATTTTATCATTAAGAAATAATAGGAACTCTCCAGGAAACCCCTAGGAGTCTCCTATCCGTCTACATTCACATGGCTATGGCCACATCCAGAGGTTAATGACCATTCACTTCCACTTTCCATATCTTTCTGTATTTACCTGTACAAAGAAGCAGACTTCAGAAGATGTTACTCCAGATCTCAAAGGGAATGATAAGTGATTCCAGGATAACAGGAGTAAGTCCATTAAGGTTTTAAAATAAACTCAAAATGAATTAATGACCTAAATGAATTAAAGACCTAAATATAAGACTGGATACTATAAAACTCTCAGAGGAAAACTTAGGACGCTCTTTGATACAAATGGCAGCAGTATCTTTTTTGATCCATCTCAAAAAAGAAATGGAAATAATAACAAAAATAAACAAATAGGACCTAATTAAAGTTAAAAGCTTTTGCACAGCAAAGAAGTCATAAACAAAAAGAAAAGACAAATCACAAAATGGGAGAAAATATTTGCAAACAATGTGAATGACAAGGGATTAATCTCCAAAATTTACAAATATCTCATGTGGCTGAATATCTAAAAAACAAACAAGCCAATTAAAAAATGGGCAGAAGACATAAATATACATTTCTCCAAAGAAGACATACAGAGGACCAAGAGCAAATGAAATGATGCTCAACATTGCTAATTATTAGAGAAAAGCAAATCAAAATGACAATAAGGTATCACCTCACCCTAGTTAGAATGGCCCCCACCAAAAAATCTACAAATAATAAACACTGGAGAGGATGTGATGAAAAGGGACCCTCCTACACTGTTGGCAGGGATGTAAGCAAACTGGTGCAGCCACTGTGGAAAACAGTATGGAGCTTACTTTAAAAACTAAAAATGTAACTACTATATGTGGCCAGAAATGATGGCCAGAAATGCCACTCCTGAGCACATAGCTGGAGAAAATCATAATTTGAAAAGATACATGCACTCCAACATTCACTGTAGCACTATTTATGATAGCCAGGACATGGAAGAAACCTAATGTCCACTGACAGAGGGAAGGATAAAGAGGATGTGGTACCTACCCACAATGGAATATTACTCTGCCATAAAAAGAATAAAACGATGTCATTTGCAGCAACATGGTGGATCTGGAGATTATTATACTAAGTGCAGTAAGTCAGAGAAAGGCAGTGTCATATGATATCACTTATATACAGAACCTAAAAAGGTGATACAACTGAGCTTATTTACAAAACAGAAGCAGACTCAGAGACTTAGAGAAAGAATTTATGGTTACTAGGGACAGTGGTTGTGGGAGAGGGATAGATTGGGAGTGTGGGATGGCTATGCACACACTACTACATTTGAAATAGGTAATAAACAAGGACCTGTTATATAGTACAGGAAACTCTGTTTAATACTCTGTAATAACCTAAACGGGAATTTTTTTTAGATTGGACATATGTACATGTATACCTGAATCAACTTGCTGTACACCTAAAACTAAAACATTTTTAATCAGTGATACTCCAATATAAAATAGAAATTAGAAAAACTGTCTGTGTTGGGGCTTCCCTGGTAGCTCAGTGGTAAAGAATCTGCCCACCAATCCAGGAGACGTGGTTTCAATCCCTAGTCTGGTCACAGAGCAACTAAAGTCCATGAGCCACAACTACGGGGCCTGTGCTCCAGAGCCTGGGGGCCTTAACTACTAAGCCCACATACTGCAACTGCTGAAGCTCACGCACCCTAGAGCCCACGCTCCACAATGAGAGGAGCCACTGCAATGAGAAGCTCAGGAACTGCAACTAGAGAGCAGTCCCACATGCTGCAACTAGAGAAAAGTCTGCATAGTAATAAAGAGCCAGCACAGTCAAAAATAAATACATTTAAAAAAACATCTGTGATGCTATTAGAATCACCAACAATTACTGCATACTATAGCAAATATCCAACAAGAGGGATTCTAGGCTCCAACCTATCCTATACTATAACTAAAACATTGTTGATCAGTGATACTCAATATAAAATAAAAATTAGAAAAATAAATACAAACTTAAAAATTGTCTATGCTGGGGCTTCCTGGTAGCTCAGTGGTAAAGAATCTGCCCACCAATCCAGGAGATGTGGTTTCAACCATTGCCCTAAACTATAGGACCGTCTGATCTCCCTCATACTCTGCAATTGTGGCAACACTCAAATACAGTACACTTGGATCCTCACTCTCTTTTCAAGAACCCTTCATGTGTGGTATTGAAGAGTATCCCTTGGTGAGAAAAAAAGGCTATATTTTAAGGCTTTACAACAGAGTCTCAGTAGGGAATATTAGGTCAGCATTTTCATCCATATATTTTATGTTTCATATGTTTCAGTTCACCCAGACTTAAGCACAGAGCCTGGCACCTCAAAGACGCTTAATGCATATCGAGGAATAAACATATGAATAAGAGTGTCCTTGACATTTATTTCTTACTATGCTTCTTGTGTCTTTCCTTCCTCAACTTGCTACTTACTTAGCATGTGCTCTTCCTTCAAATACTTTCTTTTCTTCCAGAAATGGCTATTCTCTGTCCTAGTTATCCCCAGGAAGCCTCTCTCTGCCTCTTGTATTTATTACTTAATTCTCTCCCTATGCCAGCTCTAGTCACTGCACATGACTACTCATCTCTGACTACATTCCGTCACTGAAGTCTAAGGAACTAGACTATAACTTACTTGATAATGAGTTCCAGAATGAATGAAATTAAGGTTCTGCATATACTCTAAGAAAACCACAGTTCTAAAAGAAATATGTATCTCAATGTTCATTGCAGCACTACCTACAATAGTCAGGACATGGAAGCAACCTAGATGTCCATTAACAGATGAATGATAAAGAAGTTGTGGTACAAATATACAATGGAATATTACTCAGCCATGAAAAGGAATGCATGTGAATAAGTTGAGCTGAACTGGATGAACCTAGAGCCTGTTATACAGAGTGAAGTAAGTCAGAAAGAGAAAAACGTATAGTATATATATATATATATATATACATATATACATATATATATATATATATACACAAATATATGGAATATATTATAGAAAGTCTATTACAGAAAATGATACTGATGAACTTATTTGTAGGGCAGCAATAGAGATGCAGACATGCAGAACAGACTTGGGCAGCATTCCAAACATTTGACCACAGACTGTTTTCTAACATTTATTGTTCCCCATTGCTATTAGAAGACTTTCTAGTCTTTAAAGCATGGCCACATAAGGGTTAAAAGACCGTTTTCCCCAAGCAGGGTAGGGGTCTCACTGGATAGAAATTTGCCACTGTCTGTATATTTCACCCACAAATTTTTCCCCAGCATGTGTTCTTTGGCCCAATGCTATAATCATAGGATCTCTGAGGTTTTTGTTGAAGAAAAAATGATAGAAGATTTTTAAAATATCAAGCCCAATGTAAAATATGGGGATATTCAATTCATGGGAGCTCATTTTACCATAAACATTCTGGTAGCACACTGCTTCCATAAACTTATTGTGGTCCAAGGGAAAACATGATATTGTATTTATGTCCGCCTTTGTTCTCATTGAGCAGATCCTATATTTCCTGAGAAATATTTCCAACTCTTTCCATTCCTGTTGTCACATTTTTCTCTGTCTCATCACTGTCCTATGAATTCATTAATACCACTCCCTTCTTCTATGCTTCATGCCTTTAGTTCATCTTCCACAATGCTGGTAGAACTTGGTCCTAAAAATTAACCATATTAGCACACTTCCTCCCTTTAAATATTTTGATTGGTTCCCTCTTGCCTAGTTAAACTGCTTTATTTATTGTAAGTCTCCTTCAAGCCTTTTATTTCCTAATAAGCATTGTGAATCTCTAACATAGAGACATATGTCACAGTTATACCAAGGCAGCACTAAAACTTTTTTAAAACAGCAATTTATTTAGGGAATTATTACATAGGAACACACAGGGTCACACTATTCAACAGTAGTTAAGTCCAAACCTGTAAGTACTAATACACAAAATATGCTGGCAATCCCCTTCTCAAATCTCTTCTCTTTAGGCTTCATATTCTCTTTTTGCTCAAACCTACTGTTCTCCAATAACATTCTTTGCGGTTTTGCCCTCACCTTTGCAGGTGGTATTATTGACCTCAAGCACTCGCCCCAAATCCTAAACCCACTTCTCCATCTACTCAATCTGCTCAACTTGGTAACCTGCTTATTCTTTAAAAAACAACTCAAATGCTGTTTTTGTCTGAAGCTATTTTATTCTTCTATCTCCTGAGCAATATGGGTACTTTGGGAGTTTAAAAGGAAGAATAAACTGTTCAAATACTTCTCATAGTTTGTTCACATTGCATGTGAAACTCTCTCTCCCTCATTAAAAACTAATTCCATATGGCAGGCATGGCCACGCTTCATCCTTTTTGTAACTCCTTTTCTAGTTCACTGCCTAATATACAGAGAGGGTATGTAATGAAAGTTTACCAAAATATTTGCTAACTATGCCACTGATAAAAGATAGGATGGCATGAGTCACACATACACACATGTGTACACATGCACACAGAAAAACTGTCTCCAAGCGATGTAGTTAATAAGTTTTATCTTTGGGAAAGCAAGCATTCATTCTGACCCATGAATCTTTGGAAATTCTGAATTTCCTGTTTCCAATCATACACATCCTATACAGTAGATCCCTCAGGAACCATAAACTCCCCAAAGTCACTGTAGAATATCCTCCTTAACAAGGACATGGCTGTTCTATTTTGTGCCAAAGTCAATGTGACAGCAACCCCAGGTGACACGTGAGTAAGTTTCTTCCTGAGCGCCCCACCTGCAGCTCCTGTGCAAAAGTGCAAGAGGAAGCTCAGATTGCTTCTGTGAAAACCCACTCTGTCATTATTCATCAATGGTCCTCAAAGCACTGCCCACTCGTATCTCAGCCCAACACTCAATAATGATTTCAACAGAAGAGCAGCTGTTTTGTATTATATGCCTCTCTGTGAATGGCACCCAGGTACTGCCATTCCAATTTCTTTATGAACGTGTGAGAAAAATGGCCGGTTGCCAAAGGCAGCATCCACATGATTGTTTGAAACAACGCCCCAGACATAAAAAGAAAGAAAAAGAACCCCTCGCAGAATGCAGTGTGTACAGTTTTGGCTGTTTTGCATATCCTCTGCAGCTGTGCATTCATGATGCTATATTTAAGCAAAAATCTGTGTAAAAATCAGTCACTAGGAGATGGAAGCTTAGTGGCCACTTGCAGGGTTTGGCTGCAATGGCTGCCAAGATTCTCTGCATCCGAATGAGCTCTGCCAGTCTTATAATCAACTGGAGATCAGATGTGATCCCTTACCAGAATTTAATTTTTTCCATACATTGTAGGACTTTTTCCAAAAATTAGCAAACTCTCATTATTATTATTATTTTTCTGTAAAGGATTACTGTCACTTTGTGCTTTTAGAATCACAACTGTCATAAAGTTGGAACCCTGAACAGTCATTAAAGAGAAACTTTTGAAAAGTCCTATGTGTCAACTTAGTATTAACTTCTTACGCCCCACCGTTCTCACTCTGAGGAAACTGATAGCAAAGCTGTAATTAATGAGAAGAAGCTTGCTCAGTTGGAATGAACAAGACCAACTGCTTATCTTCAAGATGCAAATAAGGCATCACCAAATTCTCATTGTCAGCCAGAAGAAACATTTCAGACCAACTCTGCTTGATAAAGAAGGAAAATAAAATATCCCATGAATTCATCTATAGATGAAGAAAGAAATGTGATGATTAACAAAAGGGAAGATAATTAGTTGGGTTGTTACTGGGTTGCTATAAACTGCCTTACTTTTAGGATATATAAAAGCTGAAAAGTGAAAGTGTAAGTTACTCAGTTGTGTCTGCCTCTGTGACTCCATGGACTGTAGCCCACCAGGTTCCTTTGTTCTTGGAATTCTTCAGGCAAGAATACTTGAGTGGGTTACTATGCCCTCCTGCAGGGGATTTTCCCAATCCAGGGATCAAACCCATGTCTCTTATGTCTTTTGCATTGGCAGGCGGGATCTTTACCACTGAGCCACCAGTGAGGCCCCCAGTAAATATGAGCTATCATTAAAAGTTTGTCTACAGTATGTACTCAGTAAAATTAGCTCTTTTCATTGCCTAAAGGACAATTTATTTGTTGATAATTTTAGAAGCAATTTTCAAAGTGTACAGAGTTTATTGTAGAGATGCCAAATGAATTTACTAAAATTCATTTATACAGAGAAAATGCCATTTTTGAATATTTACAATTCCCACTAACAGATTTCTAGATAAGTTCTGAAATAGTTGCTATGACTTGCTTTGAATTTTACAAGGGATTAAATTGCATATTTAGTTTTTATATGGTTGCTTATTCTGAATGTAGCTTTGGGCTATGATTATCTAGTATCACAATTGACTGACTCTGTTATTTTTGTGAAAATTTAAGAATGTTTGTTTGCTGTTGGGTAGATAAAAATCATTGAAAACTGACTGAAAAATAAAGCTACAAGCCAGAAATCAGTTGTGTTAAACTTCGATGGACCCAGACTTTGCTAGACATCCTAAAGTAGCCAATAATGTTACTAAATGAGAGGAACAAGAAGTGGCTGGCGAAGAAAGCATGGAGTGCTGTGGCACTGACCCCATTAGGGTCAAAACACCCTCCTCAGTTCCAGAACCATCTTCCCATTTTTTAATATAAGCAATAATTTTTTTCAAAAACATAAACTGTTAAGCAAATTTTCTTGAAACACTCCCTTTTATTCTATTCAAAAACAGACTGCCATCCCTAGATCCCTAATGTAAAGAAATCCAAACATACCTGGCATCAGTAGGAACATTTCTATACCCATACACAAGGTTTGATCATGAGAGTCATAGACTCTTTGCTGTGAATAAAGGTATTAATATATTTAATTCAGAAGTTGAGTCAATATCAGCTGCTTTGAATACTTTAGCATGATGTCAGCCCCTCACTGAGTTCTTTCTCTTTCCTTTCCTAGGAAAAGCTTCTTCTTTTAAATTCAGATGAGGCTGTATTTTGCCTCCTTAGAGCTGGAGAGCAGAAATATTATCATGCCCTTAACTCGGAGAGGATCCCAGGAACTGGGGAGGCCATCTGATGCGCTGCTGATTTATGAATGGCCCACAGAGAAGCAAAGTCATCACTATGGATGAAGAAATGTCACACAGAGACAGGGTGGACTCTGACCACATTTCCATGATAATTATTCCCTCCAACATCTTAGCCCCACCTGAGACTCCAAGTGGGCTTTGATTCTTGGGGTCTGAATAAAACATTGCATTCAATTTATTGCATAAAACTATCCTTTGTCTTAATCCATTGACTGATCTCATGTACACTGGACTTGCCCTTGACCTACTTGAAAGCTTCATGAGGTTGAGGATCCCTGGGTGCCCCAAAATTTAACACAATGTCTACTATATGCTGTGTGTTTAATAAGCGTATGTTGAAAATTACATAATTTCTTCAGGCATAGCTTGTGGCTAAAGATTCAAAGTTGAACTTCTCTTTGCTCTGTCTTTGTATTACACTCCTTTGGGGGAAAATAGAGAAAAGTCAAACAGAGAGTACAGGGTGTTATTTTCACCAGGACTATGATAAAGTATTAATCAATTCCGTGTCTTCTGATGATTTCAAAATACAAGCAAGTGGAAAGAAGTGAGGAGTGATGAGATGTAGACTGCACAAAGAAGAGTTTTTTTAAATAACTGGGAGAACTGGGGGGCAGCAGTACTGTCAATCAACTCAGTGATGACATGTGATTCCAATCTGGGAGTAAAACATCACTGAACCTGTTCTGGAGGCTTTGCCTCTTTTACTTAATGTTCTATGACGAGAAGATGATTTTACTGCTGCAAGGGCTGATCAGGTAAGGAGCTGATACATTTACCTTCACAGTCTGACTTATCATATATATTTCCTGGGGAAGAGTGAACCATACATACAAGATCTGGCCTGATATTTTGAGAAGTGTGGTTCTCAAAAACCCTTTGAGAAGGTTTCTAACACTTACAGAATGACAATTTTATTTATTATAAACAATTTCCAATATCATCTCACAGAGAGATCATTGCTTGAGTTTCCTGAATGACTTCATAACATATATCTGGCCTTTCTCTAATCGATTTCTCCACATCACTGTGAAAATTCATTGTATAAAAATAAAAGTTTCTACAAAGGAGGGTTCTATCTTAAAAATATATATACACACATAAACACACATGCAAATAAAATTAGTCATTCTCTACTAATCCTCTGTTAACAAAACTAATCTGCTTTGTCTGGTGTGAAAGTGAAAGTGTTATTTGCTCAGTCATGTTCAACTCTTTGTGACCCCATGGACTGTGGCCCGCCAGGCTCCTTTGTCCATGGAATTCTCCAGGCAAGAATAATGGAGTGGGTAGCCATTCCCTTCTCCAGGAGATCTTGCCGACCCAGGGATCGAACCTAGGTCTCGCACATTGCAGGCAGATTCTTTACTGTCTGAGCCACTAGGAAAAATGTTGTCACAGTCAAGTCACTAAGTAGTGTCCAACTCTTTGTGATCCCATCAACTGCAGTATGCCAGGCTTCCCTGTCCTTCACAATCTCCTGGAGTTTGCTCAAACACATGTCCATTGAGTTGGTGATGCCATCTAACCAACCATCTCATCCTCCTAGACTGGGAATCAGCTGGATCTTAGTTCAAATTCAGACTCTGCATTTATCAGATGGTCTGAAGACAGTGCAGTCACCTCTCCTAGACTCCCTATTTGTGAAGTGAAAATAATGATTCTCACCTCAGGATTACTAAAAACTTCACTAAGGTAATAATATGCAAAGGTATCCAGATATGTCCAAGCCATGGTTCAGTGTCTGGCATGTAATAACTTCTCAGGAAACTATAACCAGTTCTGCTTTTCATTTTACAATTAGTATTATTATTCTGCAGGCTCACTCACTGTTTCTTATTCTACCATTTTTGTTACCCTATATGAATATATTATTTCATTTTCCTATCTATTCATTGTTCATTTGACTTTCTTCACTCCTTGCTTCACTCATATTATTACATCCTAGTCATAGGTAAGTATGACTATTTCTGCATGAGCTAAGATGTGATTGATAAAATCTGGTAACATTAATCAAAGTTAATATGCTGAGGGCAAGTGAAAGAGGTGACTGACCTATGGATTCAATCTGAGCAAGATTAGCTGGAACAGACATGAGAATGAACTGTAACTAGGGAAAAGAAGGTTCTGTGAGTGCCCTCTCGCCCTTGTCTGCTAGTTGGCTTCACGCAGGCCAACTTTTCCACTCCTCCAGAACACAGGCAGCCACAGGCAGCTCCAAGGTTCTCATCTTCTCGGCTTTGCCTCATGAGGAAAATGGGCTTCTATTTTTAACTTATTAAAAGTATCATGGAGAAAATCTGTGATTGGCTTACATGCACCCAGTCCCAAATGAAAGGCCATGTTCAACAAAATGGACCACAGTTTTTATCTTAACACTATTCAGGTGTCCTGGCTTCACATGGCTGAGAGAAGCCTGTGTTGGTTGCTCAGCCATGTCCAACTCTTTGCGACCCCATGGACTATAGTCCACCAGGCTCCTCTGTCCATGGAATTCTCCAGGCAAGAACACTGGAGGGGGTTGCCATTTCCTTCTCCAGGGGATCTTCCTCACCTGGGGATTGAACATTGGTCTCCTGCATTGCAGGTGGATGTTTTACTGGCTGAGAAGAGAGTGTATCTAAGAAGATGGCAGTTTTCTCAGGAACTAAATATTAGAGTGTGGAGAATAAGTGAACAAATCCAACAAATTAAAAAGCATGCTCTTTCAGAATAAGGCTTTGGTCTTTAGGAGAGAAAAAGGCAAAACTATGACTATCTATGAGCCAAATGTAAGCTTAACCACAGCTATCAGAGCAGAGCTGCAAAGCTCTATTTTGGTAGATCACATAGATAATCTAAGAAAGTCTTATTTGACTAGTAAGCTTACAGTATTCACATTGTGGAATTAATTTGAACCCTGGGTTATTTTTTAACCCCAAAGAGTTTAAGCTTAGATTCTAGATTATGTTGCTTAATTTCTATTTTAGTCACAAAAAATATCTGGAAATGGTAAGATTATCTACAGGATCTATTGTCTACACATTAGATTAGATTATGTTTATGTACATGCTTTACACTTTTAGGCATTTAGTCATCAAGATACATTTTTTTCAGTCTATTATATAATGATGACTACTTTTGTTGTACTCTTAATACAAATTATCTCATTACCTCTTGCTTCTTTTCTTAGAGCAATTGCCTCCCTATGAATAGTCAGGCACTGTGCCTTTCCTAGAGACCCTCAAACAACTGATGATTATCTAATATGCATTGCACCACAGCCTGCAACAGAGGAAAAACCACAAGAACAAAATCTTACCAATTAAAGTCAACTTAGGGATCTTTCTCTTTGAACTGCACAATCTTGTAAAATTCTTACAAAATTAACATTAATCGTTGTTGTTGTAATCACTAAGTCAAGTCCAGCTCCTTGCAACTCGAAGGATTTTAGCCTGCCAGGCTCCTCTGTCCATGGGATTTCCCAGGCAAGAATACTGGAGTGGGGATTTCCCCCTTCTCCAGGAGATTTTCCCAACCCAGGGATGGAACGATTTTCTCCTGTATTGGCTTGTAGATTCTTTACCACTGAGCCATCTGGAAAGACCTATTATTAATTAAGTACCATGAAAAAATGAAATAAAGAAAGGATACATACATTAACTAATTATCAGTCCTGGAACAATCAATGTTATTTTATTTAAAAGTACCTTCATATTTTTGTGAATGCATTTTTGTTTTTGACATAATCACATTTTATGTCTAACTTTGTGTTCTTCTGAATATGTACTAAATGTATTAACATTAAGCATCTGCAAGTTAATGCATGGCTTCCTTAATAATTTCAAACAGAGCAACATAAATCACTGATGTTATTGACAATTTTCATAATAATTTCTCTTTGTACATTATAATGAAATTAAGATATTTCAAAAATTTTCTGTTCACTAAGTAATGCTTATAAGTATTTCACATATTTTTAATCTTATTTATTTTTTCCTTATTTTATATTTATAAAGTGAAATTCTGGGTAGAAAGGAACAACCCTTCTTTTAAGAGCTGTTACCCAAAAACATGTTTTAAGAAGTAAAGTAATCCACTTTCCCCTCAGCTTTAACTTTCTATTTTCTTCATAACCCATTGAAGTGACAATATAACTTAAAAGATTATGTATTTCAAAAAATTCCTAGGGGACCATGTGAAAAAATAAAGGTCTCAGGATAATTTTAAAGACTTAATATGGTAGGTAAGATGTGTTATCAAACTGCAGAGGTTCTTCCTACCTGTCTGCTACTTTATTACTTCTTATTCATTGCCAGCTCTTCAAAAACTATATTCTTTCCAGTTGTAGCCAACATTCTGCTTTGCTTGTTTTCAAAAATGTCAGTGAACTAATGCATCCAGGAACTTCTCTTAATTAAGCTGAAAGAATTCCTCACAATTTTAGAAGATTTGTGCTGGGGAGACCTTATTCTATCAAACTATTTCCATTGAAAACTTCCATTCATTCCTTAATGTCTCCCAACTTACTTAAATCAGGTTTACTGAAGTAGCATTTACTTCTAATAAAAATTGATCTCTTTTTAGCATCCAGTTCAAAGAGATTTGCATAGCCATGTTTCTGCCACCACCAGGAAGATTGAGAATATTCCCATCCCTCCCAGGAGTTTCCTTAGAACCCTTTGTAGACAATCCCCTCTCGTCCCACGCAATCTCTGGTAGCCAGAGGCACTATAGCATTGTCTTTTCCAGAATGTCATGTGAATGGAATCATGTAGGCTTTGGTAGCTAGTTTCTTTAACTCAGCATAACACTTTTGAGATTCAAACATTTTGCGGCATGTATCAGTAGTTTGCTCCTCTTTATTGCTGAGAATAATTCCACTATACGGATAAACACAATTTGTATCTCCATTTATCAGCTAATCGACATTTTGGTTGTTTCTAGTTTGTGGATGCTGTGAATAAAGCTGTCATAAATATTCAAGTATTTATCTGTGGGTGGAAAGACTTTGATTTCTCTTACGTATGTCTAGGTGCAAGAATACAGAATGTTGTGCAAAGTGTTATTTGAATTTTTACAAAAATTATCTGCCCAAATCTCTTTAAACATTCATTCTGCCTGGTTTTCTCTCTCTTATCCCTTTAATGCTCCAATTATTCTTGTGTTAGATTGCTTAAAATTGCCTCTAAGTCAGTAAATTGATCAGATCAATAATTAAAGAGCTTGTGGGATTTTTGTTGCCGTTGTTGCTATATTTCACCTCAGTGAATCACACTTCAGCAATGCCCTGATGTCAACTTATTTAATTTGGATCTTGGAGTGGAGTGTCCTATGACTTTTAATCTTTGATGGTCTCAGGGAAAATTATGATTTTGTAGATTATCTGGATTTTTCATTAAAATGGAACAACACAGAAGCAGAATAACTCTTCAAATGATTTTGTTGACACATCAATGCATCTAAAATACAGCTCTGGACTTTCCCCTGCACATTAAGGTCAGAACAGTAAGACTGTACAGGGAAAACTAAGTTCACTCATTTTATTTTCTCTTTTTCCAGTTCGCATTTCATTCCAGGCATCTTTGTTTTCTTTTTGTGTTGTCAAATTAAGAATACCCCAAGTTAAAATATTTTTTTAAGAAGGAATGGGAAAATGGCAATGTTTGGGAAGATGTTTTAAAATTCTCCTTGGAAACCATGTGATATTATTTTTCCAGTCAGATCAAATGACTTTTTGATGTGTTAACTATGAAAATTTTCCTTATGCCCCATCCAGCCTGGGATGTTGATAAATGATCATAGAGAAAGTATGTCAAAACATATGAGGAGAGACTTCTCATTGTCTTATAAATTTCCCAGCCAACATGGAAAGAAAAATAACACTGCTTTAACTCATTCTCTCATCAATCCCCAATACTACACAAGCCAGAGAATCTCCCTCTACAACCTTTGGCATATGTTTAAAATCCTGTTTCCCTGTTGATAAATTCACAGTGGGAAGCAATTAAACAAGAGAAGAATATATACATGCTTTTTCACGAGTTGTTTTCTTCTAAAATCCAGCCTTTAGCCATAAAATTCTAGAAATCCCTTTTATTACCTCATGTAGAGGCAACTGGACCCAAATACTTTTGATAATTCCTTATTAAAAACTGAAATGCCAATTTATTCATTTCTTTAAAATAAAATCATGACTAAAATATACTTAGCCTTAAGCTTGGTATATAGGATATACTCAATAAACATTGACTTTTTTCCTGCCATTATGATAATTGTCATCACTGCTCTTATAATAAAAGATGGACTGAAGCCAAGGCAAGGATCAGCTTTTGAAGAGGCAAGGTAGAGTGAACTGGCTGTCCACCAAAGCTCATGTTTCCTCTTCTGTAACAGAGTTACTTTTGGGAGGTGGCTATTCAGTCAGTAATTATATTTCTCAGACTCCCTTGTGCCTAATTTTCACCATTAGGAGGAGAAAATTAAACCTATATTTTATGTGTTTTTAATCTCACTTTTTCTGCTTTTATTGAATTTTACATTGTTCTATGATGAATTAGTGACTGCTTTCACTTTCATATGATGAATTAGAAATTGTAAGAAATAGTCCTTTAATATAAATGGTTTGAGTAGCACTTCAATAAAATATTGCTATTATCTCTTGCAGAAATAGCATCTCTTTCTGTGGTATTCTCAGGCACCTGCTTCTAGCTAAATAACTTATATAAGAATCCTCTCAATGAGACCTGACAGCCTCATCCTCTTCCACTCAAAGGATGAATTGTTTAAACAACTTAGTTTAACACAAGGACTCTTTCGCAGGGAATATTTTTGGCTATCAATAAAAAGTTATTTCCAAGTTTTCAGAGGTTTTGAATTCTTAACCTTCCTTATTCACAATTGCTATTTCTATCTCTTAAGAGTCTATTAATTCTTATTAATCATAAACAAATATCCTTCTTTTCTACCTTTTCCTGAATTGCGTATCACCTGGCTCCTACTTCACAGGCCTTTTTCCACTTCCTCCAAAACTCCCAGGCCCTCTGTAAAATAAACAAACTGGCTCCCGCAGCTTTGAGTGTCTAGCTCTTGAGGCTCTGCAAAGTTTGCGTATCACATACATGTCTTTTCCCACAGATATTCTTACTTTAGCTCACTTTAAATATCTAAACATTTTGAAAATTAAATAATTTTATATCTTTGAAGTATGGTTGATACAATTACATAACAGCTATTTCAACAACCGGATTTTTCCTTCAACAATATGGGGGATGCTTACTCAGACACTTGGTTCTATAGAAAATGCAATATTTGAGCAAGAGAAGATCTCTTTTTTTCAAGTTGCTTTTAATGCAATTACCATAATATAGAGTGGCAAGGGTCCTTATAACATCGTTATTCAACATATTGCATTGTAATTACCTTTACATTTATTTTTGTCATCTGTAATAGAGGCTCTTATGTTCCTCAAATGCCACAAAATGTTACCTTTCTCTCTCCTTTAAAAAATAGATAAATTTTTATCTATGGTTCCTTCAACTGGTATAAAACAAGCATTCAATAAATGCTTATTTTTAAAGCTTCTGAGTTGCTGTTTTGGGAGACAAGAACCTGTACCTGAATATAGTGATAGAAACTTAAGGCTGTCTAGCTATCCCCTCTCCCATCTAAGGGCTGATAGCCACAGTCTAGTAAAACTACCATGGTTTGCAGAGTCAGAGAGCACTCTGAAAATCCTTGCTCCACTCTTTAGTCTTGAGTGGACTTAAGCATACCACTCAGCCTGTTTCAGCCTCAGTTTCTTCATTTGCTAAAATCTACCTCTCAGGATGTTATTGCAGAGATTAAAGAATGTGGCAATTACTAGATCAAAAATACAAAAGGGCTACTTTTCATCTGGTTCAATTCCAATTGTTTCATTCTTGCTGAGATTTAGCAAAGCAATGTGATTTGTCCTGAAATATATATATATATATATATATATATATATATATATAAAGTTAATGTAGTAAAGCTGGCCAGAAAATACTTACATCCTCAGTTTTAGTTTCATAATAGCTCATTTCTTTTTCTAAGGATTATTTATCCCTCAGATAATTCTCCTAAGGTTCAGGTGCCCAAAATAAAGTTCTAAGGAAAAATGAAGGCAAATTATAAGAAACATATCTGACATTAAAAATAAAAAGTCAAAGCCCTATGAAAAATCACATTGCTTGACTTTATAGGAACTGCCTCCTAATCTAAAATATCCTTTAAGTACTCGTAGGAAGAAGGTAGCTCATGCTTTATGGAGAGGACCTGTGGAGAACATTGAAAAGTCTTCACTAGGAACACTGGCATGGAGGAAAAATTATATTAGGTACTATAAATGCAAGGTCCTGGAAAAGTATATATATAACATGGAAACATTCTGAAAATTTTCAGCTCAAGCTGTCATCATTCCCTCCGCCAACTTCCCATTTCCATATCTTGCTAGCCCAGACTCTTGTCTCTCTTACTAAACAGTGTTCCTTTCATCTTTTCTTTTCATTCAAATCCACTTGCTTGTGAGGGGATCTGGGAAGTAGTCAAGAGAACCAAAAACAAGGAGTGTTTCCTCTAGACCCAGCGTGGACTACTGAAGAAAGACATTTTGGATTTAACACTGTTAGCTTGGAATTTATTAGAAGCAAAGCAGATGTAGCATTGTTATACCTCAATAACCTCTGCATAATTTAGAAGCATGTGAAGTGTGCTTTTTATGAGAACGATGATGCCAAATGCTTACTGATGCTAAGATAGCAGTATTGGAGAAATTGGAAGCAATGTTATTGTCAAATCATATAAAAATGGGTCTGTGTGTAAGTGTGTTTTCATTTTTCAGCAGCAGGAAATGATACCACAAGGGAAAGTCTGTTCTGTAGTGAGGTAAAAGAAGAAAAATAACCATATTGATTTGAAGTTATGTTGATGAAGGAAAACTAGTGGAAAGAAAATATATAAAAGGCCAATGAAACCCACAAGAGGAGGCACTGGCCATAATTTTAATGGGTAAAACTTGCTATCCTCTGTAGCCAGTTCCATGGTCCTTTCCAATTTCTCTACACATTAGATTTCTCTGGTTGTCACCCTTTGCCTTAATATTTCTAGGCTCCATATACCTGCTTTGTCTCTTTCTTTACAGGCAGTGATATCAGCACACTTCAAGTTTGTCCATGACTACAAACAGGCTGCTTCCTTTAGAAAGGGCATAATCTCACCAATATGTGAAATCTTAAAAAATCAAATTCATAAAAGCAGACAGCAGAATGGTGGTTGCCAGGGCCAAGAGGGTAGGGAAAAGGCAGAAATGTTGGTCAAAGAGCCCAATATTTTATTTTTGGAGAATGAGTGATTTCAAGATTTCTAATGTACAGCATGGCCACTATAGTTAATAATACCATATCTGATGCTTGACACTTCCTAAGAGAGTAGTTCTCAAGTATTCTCACTACAAACAAAAACTATGGTAACAATGTGAGGTGATAGATATGTTAATTAACTTGTTCATGGTAATAATTTCACTGTATACATATAATTTACAAATAAAAATTGTATGTACTTAAGATGTATGTCATATTTATATACACATATATCATATGTTTATATTCTAAATATATATATAAATGTCATTCTATACCTTATATACATACAATTTTTGTTTGTAAATTATAGTTCAATAAACCTAGAGGGAAAAGAAAGAGCTATTTTCCCAATGCATCTTGACAGGCCCATCTCAGAGCTGGTCTAGTTTTTTCTTTTTTTACTTGGGGGAAAGACACCTATTCTGCTTCAGCCTCACTGACTTCCCTTCCTGAGGAAATCATATAGTGCTGACAAGCTCACTTTCCTCTGCATGTCCCTATATTTTCATTGGCCCTTCTACTAAGTGGAAAGCACCCAGAGCATTTTGATGATGTCACTGTGTTAAGGTCTAACAACACTGAAACCTGGGTTTTTGATATATTGTGCAATAAAGGTTGGCTTGCAGGTAACTTTTTATACAAATTAATATGTTAAGTGGTCAGAAACAGGTTAAAATAAGTAGCTTCCTGCTGTTGAGTTTGAAGTTCCCTTTTCAGGGGTTTACAATTTTATCCAGCAAGTATATGTCATGTCTCACACTGTGTATACTATTTTTGTGTGCTCATCTGCTGGACAAAGGGGCAGATTTCAGACAGAGGCTTCACCTGGGAGTAGCTGGGAAAAGTTTCATAGACATATCCTCCAAGATTGGTCTCATTATTGTAAGGAGAGCCATTATTTAATTATTATACACGTTCTATATGCCAAGCACACCCTTTAAGTATGTTTTATTATCAGTGTGGAAAAGATACCACTGTGTCCTCCAGCACTATAAAAATTAATGAGCCTATCACTGGTGGGAAACAGATCTACTGAACCCAGGATTCTAATCTCACAGCTTACAGCACAGTTCTAAATCCCACTTGCTATGGCTCCCTGAGGCTCTCCTCTGCTGATGAATCAAGAAGAGTTTACCAAATAGAGAAGAGAGAGAAGGTCTCTGGGAGCTCTGCTCAAGAGAGTATCATTCATATTCTAGAAAAGTAAGCAGGTAGCTAGAGAATACACAGAATCATAAAGCAGGCACTTTCAAATTGGGTTTGAATGGTGAATGTATTTTGGCTTTGTAGCCATTGTTGTTAGCAACCTCAGTATTCTTCTCTTTCACCTTCCTATAAGAAAGGTATAAAATGTGTATGGAAACAAAATAGACTGCAAATAGCCAACGAGATCTTGAGACAGAAAAACAGAGCTGGAGGAATTAGGCTCCCTGATTTCAGACTATACTACAAAGCTACAGTCATCAAGACAGTACACTATAGGCAAAAAAAACAGAATATTGATTGACGGAACAAGATAGAAAGCTCAGAGATAAAATGTTCAATTTATTTACAACAAAGGATACAAGAATATACAATGGCAAAAAGATGGTCTCTTCAATAAGTAGTGCTGGGAAAATTGTTCAACTATACGTAAAAGGATGAAACTAGAACATCTAATGCCATGTGTGCATGTTCAGTTGATCAACTGTTGCTAACTCTTTGTGACCGTATGGACTATAGCCCACCAGGCTCCTCTGTCCATAGGATTTCAAAGGTAAGAATACTGGAGTGGGTTGCCATTTCCTCCTCTAGGGGATCTTCCCAACCCAGGGATCAAACCCTGTCTCTTGCTGTCTCCTGCATTGGCAGGCAGATTCTTTACCACTAGGCCACCTGGGAAACTCTTGTGAAAGTGAAAGTCACTCAGACATGTCCGATTCTTTGCGAAGAAGAATCCATGGAATTCTCCAGGCCAGAATACTGGAGTGGATAGCTTATCCCTTCTCCAATGAATCTTTCTGACCCAGCAATCAAACCGAGGTCTCCTGCATTGCAGGTGGATTCTTTACTAACTGAGTTATGAGGGAAGCCCCATCTGCAACAATAAATTAACATCATACACAACAATAAACTCAAAATGGATTAAAGACCTAAATATAAGACCAAATACTATAAAACTCTTGGAAGAAAATATAGGCAGAAACACTCTTGCATATAAATCAGAAAATATACTTTTTTGATCTACCTCCTAGAGTAATGAAAATGAAAACAAAAATAAACAAGTGGAATCTAAATAGACATTTCTCCAAAGGAGACGTATGTGTGCTCAGTCATAAAGTTGTGTCTGACTCTTTGTAACCCCATGGATAATATCCCGCCAAGTTCCTCAGTCCATGGGATTTTCCAGGCAAGAATACTGAAGTGGGTTGTCATTTCCTACTCCAGGGGATCTTCTCGACCCAGAGGATGAATCCATGTCTCCTGAATCTCTGGCATTGTCTGGTGGATTCTTTACCACTGAGCTACCTTGGAAGCCCCAAAGGAGACATACAGATAGCCAAAAAGCACATGAAAAGATAGTCACATCATTAATTATTAGAGAAATGCAACTCAAAACTACAATGAGGTATCACCTCACATGTTTCAGAATGGCCATCATCAAAAAGTCTACAAACAATAAATGCTGGAAAGGGTGTGGAGAAAATGCAACCCTTCTCCATTGTTGGTAGGAATGTTAATTGGTGTAGCCACTATGCAGAAGAGTATGGAGGTTCCTTAAAAAGCTAAAAATAGAGCTATTATATGACCTAGCAATCCCATTCCTGGGTATATATCCACACAACACCATAATTCAAAAAGACACAGGTACTCCAATGTTCATTCCAGTCCTATTCACAATAGTCAGGACATGGAAGCAACATAAATGTCCATCAACAGAGGAATGGATAAAGAAAATATGGTACATATATACAACGCAATATTACTTAGCCATAAAAAAGGATAAAATAAAGCCACATTTAGCAACATGGATAAACCTAGAGATTATCATAGTAAGTGAAGTAAGTCAAAGAAAAATATCATACAATATCACTTATATGTGGAATCTAAAAAAACGATACAAATGAAACTACATACAAAACAGAAATAGACTCACAGACTTTGAAAACAAGCTATGGTTACCAAAGGGGAAAACTGTGGGGGGCAATGGATAAGTTGGGATTAACATATGCACATTTATATATATATATAAGTAGATAATAGGGACCTCCTATATAGCACAGGGAACTCTACTCGATATTCTGTAAAAACTTAAATGGGAAAAAATCTGGAAAAAAAAAAATTCTGTAGACTCCTCGGATCACCAGCTTTCTACCTCTAACTTCACTTCCAATATGGGACTTTAACAAAGTTTTTTGTTGTTGTTGTTTAAATTAACAGCCGCTAGCTTTGTATATTTCACCCCATAATAAATCTGGTTACACTGCAAGCCTTTCTTCACATCATAGCCAGGTGAGGGGGTGAATAAAATAAGGAAAAGCCATCTTTCCAACAGAAGCTGTAAAGCAAGCTTTGAGACCCAAAGGTCCTGGGTCCCTATGGCAACAGACAACAAACCCACAACTCCAACAGTACTTGCAATATAAAGTTAGGTGTAAAGGATCTTAAGATTGACATGCGGTGATTGGTGTCACACTTCGAAGTAGATTTTTGAAGCTGAATAGGAAAAAAGAGAATTGTTTAACATGACACAACAAACACTTTCAAATAGGCTGCCTATCTCATCTGTCAAGGGTTGTTGTTACCGATTACCAGCTATTTTTAATGTATCAAGGTAGATTACCCTATTGATCATAGAAATAGAAGCTATTTCATGAAATTTTCTTGGCCCTGATCACTATCAAGTAATTACAGGAAATTACTTCCCAGTGGTGTTTGAGAGGCTTCTTTCGGGGTCTCTTTGCCCATTTAGACTAGTTTTGTGTGTCACTGGATTCTTGGGAGGTAATGGATGTGTTTTAATTACATTTGAATTGCCAGACTTTGTGTCTAAGGTGCACATTTTTGCACTGAAAGGAAAAGCAATCAGCAATTTTTAATAAGGAAAATCTTTAGCTCTGACTTTGCTGTCACTACATATCTTACCAAAATGGTTTGGGGATGGCGTGGTTGACACGTCAAACATGCAGTGGGCCGTGAAGAGGGTAAATGTAAACATATTTCTCTATTTCTTCACAGAAATTGGTTCTTTGATGGAAGACATTTTGTGAAGTGAGAATGATGATATTAAATTGTATCTGTAATCATGACAGCTAGCATGTACTTGAGCAATTTTATATCTCAGCAGAACCCAGAAGAGATGCCATGCAACCTAGATCTCATTTAAAGAAAGTAAAGTTCTGTTAAAAAAAAAAAAAAGAATCAGTTAAGAGCCCACTGTGCACCTACAAGAATTAGAGTCTAGAAGATATAAAGGTTCCTACGTGTTAATAGGTTAGAGCTCTCACCATAGGCCCCCGACCTTGCATAAAGTGGTAGGAATGTCTTGAATAATCAAGAGAGTTCTTCCAGAAAAAAAGTTCATGAAGGAAAGCTCAAAGTTCCTCTGCATAGTGAGAAAGGAAAAATGTTCCTACTTGTCAAAGAGTTAATAGATGGGAAACATTTCCCTGTGTGGCTGCCAGGTGTAACTCTGTGAATACTATTAAAGTATACAATAGATATTTATAGGACTGAAAAGTAAAGAGCGAACAGGATAGATCTATATATCCCAACATCACACAGAGCAGTCTGTGCACAATGTACCTATACATTTCCAACAACAATTTCATCTTTTTGCTTTAACCTCCCTGCCTTTAAGGAAGACATGATGCAATCTAGAGACAAATTGCTACAGCCAGTGGACTGGATTTAGGGCCCCCATTCTAACAAGGGAAAAACAAAAACAGGACGGGTACAATCCTAGGGCTACTTCAACCTTAAGGGCAACATAGAATAGAGTGGCTTGGAGATTATCTGGATATTCAAGGAAACATCCTAGCCCAGCATGCACTGTGCCCACTGATGATAATGCTGAATTCTAAACTTGATTGTTAGAGCAATGAAACTGGTAAACATTCTTGCCCTACCATGACTGGCTCAGGAACTTGATGACAACTAAATCAAGTGGGGTGGGATTTCAAGAACTTTTGATATGAACGCTGAGTAAATCAGGGCCCAACAGACTCATGGAAATATTTACAGGTTTAGAATCATGGAAATGGAAGAAATCTCTATGAAGTATACAGTCTAGCTTTTGCTACTAAGTTAATTTCTCCTCTACCCAGGACCAAGGAAATGTTTTACCTCAACACAGATGCAGAGTGTAACATGTCTTTACTCCCCCTCCCCCTTCCCCAAGTTAAAGAAGAAGGAAAAAAAAAAAAAAAGTAGATTCTTCTTCGTTTCTAATTCTATACATTTTACCATAAATACTGCTTTAAGTGTATCTCACACATTTTGCTATGATGGGTTCAAATAACTTTTAAAAGTTTTCTAAATTTCCTTGTGTTTTTTCCTTTGATTCATGAGTTACTTTAGATACATGATGCTCAGTATTCAAATACTAGTGGCTTTTCATCATATCTTATTACTATTGATTTCTGATTTCTCTTGCTATCAGAGATTGCATTGTATAGGTATTCAATCATTTGTACTTTATAGCTTATTATACAGCCCATTTTTGACCAACAGTCCATGTCTATTTGAAAAGACTGTATCCTGCTGTGTTGCATGAACTAATATAGAAATGCAATAAGGTAATGTCAAGGTAGATTTTAAAGTTTTTGCAAGGCTTCTATATCTTTATTAACCTTCCTATCTAGTTTTCTTCCAAATACTGATCCAGGGTGTTAAGATCTCCAACTTTTATATTTTTGTGGATTTGCCTTTTTTCCCCTTTAGTTCTTCCAATTTCTGTTTCATACATTTCCTAGATCTGTTTTTAGGTTCATATGCTTTCATTCATCTTTGAGTCTTTCTTTAGAATTGAACTTTTTCATAATCACATTTTATCATTATCTCTTCTAATATTTATTTTGAAATATATTTTGTCTGATAATAATATAAGCACTATGACTTTATCATGCTGCTTGCAAGACATAATTTTTAAACTGTAATGTTACTTCAAGCTATCTGTGTCTTCATATAAAAGTTCATCTTTTGGCATTGATATATTTCTCATCTTGTTTTCTTAACTTATGTTTACTCTGTTGGTGTTTGGTAAAAATTATTGATATTAACTGATTTGGGCATTTTGCTATTTTCTGTCCTTGTCACCTGTTTGCTATTCCTGTGTCCTTTCTGTTCTGTCATCTTAGATTATTAGAATATTATGTTAGAATTTCAATTTTAATTTACTTATTAACATGTTGTTTCCTTGCTTTTTTGGGGAAGGGGATGACAGAGGATGAGATGGTTGGATGGCATTACTGACTCAATGGACATGAGTTTGAGTAAATACTAGGAACTGGTGATGGACAGAGAGGCCTGGCATGCTGCAGTCCATGGGGTCGCAAAGAGTTGCATATGATTGAGCAACTGAACTGAACTGCATTGTACCTCACACAGTGCTATTGCCGTCATATATCACATTCATGTGTCATCACTCAAGTCATGTTCAACTCTTTGCAACCCTATGGACTGTAGCCTGCCAGGCTCCTCTGTCCAAAGCATTTTCTTTTTCTTTTTCTTTATTTTATTTTATTTTGTTTATTAGTTGGAGGCTAATTACTTCATAACATTTCAGTGGGTTTTGTCATACATTGACATGAATCAGCCATAGAGCTACACGTATTCCCCATCCCGATGCCCCCATCCCACCTCCCTCTCCACCCGATTCCTCTGGGTCCTCCCAGTGAACCAGGCCCGAGCATTTGTCTCATGCATCCCACCTGGGCTGGTGATCTATTTCACCATAGATAATATACATGCTGTTCTTTCAAAACATCCCACCCTCGCCTTCTCCCACAGAGTTCAAAAGTTTGTTCTGTACTTCTGTGTCTCTTTTTCTGTTTTGCATATAGGGTCATCGTTACCATCTTTCTAAATTCCATATATATGTGTTAGTATGCTGTAATGTTCTTTATCTTTCTGGCTTACTTCACTCTGTATAATGGGCTCCAGTTTCATCCATCTCATTAGAACTGATTCAAATGAATTCTTTTTAATGGCTGAGTAATATTCCATGGTGTATATATACCACAGCTTCCTTATCCATTCGTCTGCTGATAGGCATCTAGGTTGCTTCCATGTCCTGGCTATTATAAACAGTGCTGTGATGAACATTGGGGTGCACGTGTCTCTTTCAGATCTGGTTTCCTCAGTGTGTATGCCCAGAAGTGGTATTGCTGGGTCATATGGCAGTTCTATTTCCAGTTTTTTAAGAAATCTCCACACTGTTTTCCATAGTGGCTGTACTAGTTTGCATTCCCACCAACAGTGTAAGAGGGTTCCCTTTTCTCCACACCCTCTCCAGCATTTATTGCTTGTAGACTTTTGGATAGCAGCCATCCTGACTGGTGTGTAATGGTACCTCACTATAAAACTCCTAGAGGAGAACATAGGCAAAACACTCTCCGACATAAATCACAGCAGGATCCTCTACGACCCACCTCCCAGAATATTAGAAATAAAAGCAAAACTAAACAAATGAAATCTAATGAAACTTAAAAGCTTTTGCACTACAAAGGAAACTATAAGTAAGGTGAAAAGACAGCCCTCAGATTGGGAGAAAATAATGGCAAATGAAGAAACAGACAAAGGATTAATCTCAAAAATATACAAGCAACTCCTGAAGCTCAATTCCAGAAAAATAAATGACCCAATCAAAAAATGGGCCAAAGATCTAAACAGACATTTCTCCAAAGAAGACATACAGATGGCTAACAAACACATGAAAAGATGCTCAACATCACTCATCATCAGAGAAATGTCCATGGCATTTTTTAGGCAAGAATACTAGAGTAGGTTACCATACCCTCCTTCAGCATATCTTCCTGACCCATGGATCAAATCTACATTTCCCAGGTCTCTGGCACAGCCAGATGAGTTCTATACTAAACTCTACAATATCTTGCTATAGGCTTTGATTTAAAAAGTCATTTAGTTTTTAAAGAAATTAACAGAAGAGAATTCTATCCTTTTTTACTTTCACCAGTATTTGTCATTTCTAGGGTTTTTCACTTCTCAGTTTGTATCTGGTAGAATTCTAAAGCTTCACCACTTTAGCATTTCTTGCAGGTCTGCAAATGACAGATTATGTCAGTTGTCATCTATTGAAAATATCTAGTTTGTTTTTCTTCTTGAAGGATATTTTTTGCTGGATAGAGAATTCTAGGCTGATTCTCCTTTTTGGCACTTTAAACATGCAATTATACTGTCTTTTTGCCTCTCAAGTCTGATCAGAATTCTTACTGTTTTTCCCTTCCATGAAATTTGTTTTTTTTTTATCACCAGTTTTCAGTTACTTGAGTATGATCTGCCTGGCTATGACTCTCTTTGCATTTTATCCTGCTTGAAATAACTAACTTTTAAAAATCTATAACATAAAGCTTTACAATAAATAGAAGCCACAGAGTGTTTTAATTAATAAAATTATGGTTTTCACCAAATCTGTAATATTTTCAACAATTATGTTTTACATATTTTTCCTGCTTCATTCTCCTCTCCATTTAAAATTCAAAGTACACACATGTATGACAACTTTATATTGTTCTATGGGTTAACCATTTTTCTTTGCTCTTTTCAGATTCAATAATTTTATGTATCTTCAACTTCACTGACTTTTATTTTTGCCATTTCCAATCTGACTCCATGTGTATATAGTGATTTTTTATTATAGCATTGACCTTTTAAGTTTTAAAATTTCTATTTGGTTGAGGTTTTTAAAATATAATTTTAAGTTCCTTACTAGGTTTCATTATTTACTGCAACTATTCTTCTGAGCCCTTGAACATACTTAGAATGACTGCTGTAAAATCTTTGTCTGACAATTCAGATGTTTATGTCACCCCAGGTTAGTTTCAATTGATTGCTTTTTTTTCCCTCTTGACTATGGTTCAAGAAAAGTTGGTGGTAACTGCTCACATTCATTTGATTTCATTTTATGCCTGGTTTCTTTTTGTTTTACACCACACATTTTGGAAGACACATTATAGAATTTTCTGGATTTTTCTTACTTTCCTCTGAAGGTGATTCAGTTTTATTCTAGAGGTAGTGGATCAAATTGGATTCAAACCCCAAGTTCTCTCTTCTCTGTGGTGAGCAGCTGGTGAAATTTTGTCTTGGTTCATCCAGCCTTCTGTTACTTTTCTCTGGGCCCCACAATCAGTCAAATATTTGATCAGAATTCATAGATAGATTTGGGGTTTTCCTCCACCTAGTGACTCCTCTCTTTCCAGAATTTCCTCCCTCACCTTCCAGTTTCTCTGGAGCCCTAAATTCCATTCCCCAACTCCTCAGGTCATCGACATGGTAGCATCTCCTATGTTCTACTGCTTCACTCCATACAGACTAGGAACTTCAGGGAAAAGCTATGTTCATGTATATGACTCTGTGTGGTTTCCTTTTTTCAAGAGTCAACTCTCATCCTGTTTTTACCTTGCTCATAGACAGTTTACTCTCTGATTATTTTCTAGTACCTGTATGTATGTGTTTATTTTAAAATACGTTTCCAGTGTTTATAACTGTTATCTGTGAGAGGCTATGTTACAATTCATTCTGTAATTTCTGGAAGAGAAATCTCTTGTTTTCATTTCAAATCACCACCATCATTCACCTAAAAGTATGCCTTTTATTTAATATTTCTGCTTCTTAGATTCTATTCCCTATCTAGTTTATAAAAATGATCTTTTCAAAACAAATACTATATTGTCATCATTCATTTGCTCAAAAATCTCTAGTGGCTTTTCATCTTAGACTAAAATCTAAATGTCTGATAATAGCATGATCTGGCTACGCCTTTCTGAGTTCATCTCCTAATACTTCCCCATTCTTCCTGTTTCAGTCACTGTGTCACCATTCATCCTTGCCGTTGTTCCCTGAACATGCCCGGTTTGACAGAATTACTTCTTATTTGGGATATTTACATTGGTTATTAATTCTATGCAAACTATACCCCTCTGTACAGATTATCACATACATGGCTTCTTCTTGACTTTCTGATCTCAAATTAGAAGTGAATTGCCCAGAGGAGACCCTCCTAGCCACCCAATCATAAATAGCCTGAATCACAGCAATTAATTTCAAAGTACTGTTTTTATTCTTTGTATTAACTACCACCGACTGAAATTGCCTAATTTATGCATTCAACATGTTTATTGTATTTTATTAACACTGAATATAAGCTCTGGAGATGTGAGTTTGATCCTGGGGTCCAGACGATCCCCCAGAGAAGGAAATGGCAACCCACTCCAGTATTCTTGCCTGGAGAATCCCATAGACAGAGGAGCCTGGTGGGCTACCGTCCAGATGGTCATAAAGAGTCAGACACGACTTAGACACCAAACAACAAGAAGCAAACTCTAAAACAGCAGTGACACTTTTTTCTCTTCACTTATATCCCTAGTTCTTAGCATAATGCCTGGTGCAGAGCTGACCCTCAATACAACTTTGGTGATTAAAGGAATGAGTGCATGAATTGCAAGCGATTGTTAGAAATGGACAGAGGCATGAGGTGAAGAGAGGCTGCTGGCAAGAGCACAAGCCTACCTTCGAGAGATGCTATATTGACTTTTAAGGGGTGGGTGCTTAATTACACTAACAATATGTCAAATCGTTAAACTCAATCAGGCCCCACATCAGCCCCACTGTGGAGACAGGAACTGGAATACATTTGACTAAGGTGTAGTGCTTCATGGTAGGCAGGTTTGGTACATTCCCCGGAAGTTTCTCTCCTCACAGTAATTGACCTGTCAGCATTTTGCCTGAATAGCTGCATTCCAGACAAGTGACAGTTTAGCAAGAAGTTCACTCCAATACCCTAAACTGCAAGATTCCTGCTTTATTGTGTCAGAAAACAAAAGATTTTAACTCAGAGAAGCAAGGGCATGCAGAAGTTGAATATCCATAACAAATGGACACAATTTTTAAAAGCAGGCATAGAAGAATGATTATCCAATGCCAAACTGGACCTTCAAAATCCCAGTGCAATGTACCCTCTCCTGTCTGGGTCTTCATCAGCTTATAAAATCACAACTTGAACAGACTTGCACTTTCAACAATTCGCATAGTTTTTGTGCGTGTGTATGCCTGTGCCCAGGAGACTATTTGGTGCAAACTGTCCATCTGCCTGTGTTTTCCCAGACTTTAACACCATTTACCTTGGATCCCTTCTGATTGTGTTTGTGCCAGGGTAAAGATTATTTATAAGCCCAGTGCTTATGTGAACTGTTGTGCAGTGGGTCTCTAAACTCTCTAACAAAAGGGATACTTTGCCTGTATTCAACTCATGAGCTGAGTTTTCCTATTGCAAACAGACATTTGCAGGAACATGGAAGATTATGTAGCAAAAGATAGCCTGTGGGGATTTGTAAATGACATCTAAGCTACTGAAAGCTGACCTCATCTGAAATGCATGCCAATCAACTTGGCAGGTTGGAAAAGTATGACTATTGTTAAGAATGAGGTCAATATCTATGGATTGATTGTTTACTATATAATCAGAGTTCAGGTCGATATCTATGCATTGACTATGTACTATATAATCAAAGTTCAAGTCAATATGCATTGATTATTTACTATATGATTAGAGAGGAAGTACAAATGGAATATGTCAGTTCTTTATTACCCACAATTAGCAAAAAAAACAAAAACAAAAAACAAGAAGTTTGGAATATCTGTTGCTGTAAGAAGGCTGTTATGTCCTTGTGGAGATGAAAGACTGGCCATGGATGAATGAATAAAGGAAAACAGTCCTTGATTAAGTAATAACATGTAAACTCTGGACAGTATTTGCAAACTATGAATGGGTAGCTTCTCTCCTTACTTGGGCTATTTTGGGCTTAATTCATCTAATGCACATAAACATTAGCAATGTAGAGAAGAGGAGATCCTTTCTTTTTTTTTTTTTTTGGAGATCTTTTTAATAATGGTAAGTGTGAAGATGAATAGGTTTGGAGCCATATTGCTTAGGTTGGCATTCTGGCTTCTGTTAACTACATGTTAACTGCAGAACTCTACTATGTCTACTTAAGAGAACATTGCATCATTTTTGAAATGAGGATAATAATACTTCATAATAATAATTTATAAGCACTTACACCATTAGGTTGGGAGATAAATGTATTTAATAAGTATAAAGCACTTAGAGAAGTAAAAGATACCCAGTAACTTCATTGCTCTTGCTGTTAGCTATTCCTATTATTAAGATTATAACATTCCAGGTATGTCATCTCTCATCTGAATTAAGTGTTGCATCACTATCCATCTTTGGAGAAAAATTCAAAAGGGCAAGGAGTGATTCAACAGCTCGCCTAGGATCACACAGCTAGGAAAGGGCAGAGCCAGAATTCAAACCCAAGACAGTATGAGGTAGAAAATGTTTATAAAGTAACTTTTGTTATAATAACAAATGTATCTAATTTGTTTAATCCTGTGATGTTTTGACAGTCATGATTCCTGACAGTGGCCTGGTTCCCTTGTCCAGATGGAAAGAAATTTCCAATGAATTCAGTTCTCTGCTTTTACTTCTAAAGGTGAAGAGCACTAAATATCATGGCAAGAATTCCCCTCTGATTTTAAAGCCCATGCTATTTCTTTTTATTCCATTCTATTTTTTTGCCACTACATTTTTCCAGATCAAATGCAATTATGTGCCCCCCAAATTTCCTTAAGTAAAACCTTTTTTCCCTCTGCACAGTCTACAAACAATGTAGAGAGTAGTAAAAAGTTCTTTGTATCAGACTAAAGAACTGCAAAAATCAAACAAATGGAAGGAAACACATTTTCTCCTCCTAGGCACATTTCCAGACAGGTAAGCACAGCTATGGCTATAGGCCCATAATTATATCTTCTATTTTAAAAGCACTATGAACAGTCACATTTGCTATTTAAACAAATATACATATGCCACTACTCTTCCTAGAAATGCATATGGTTTTTATTTTTTATGGTTATATTTTTCACAGCTTTCTCAATAGACACTCTATTAGTATAATGGAAAATTAAAACACATTTTAATCTTTTTCTCTGAATATGTACTGGTCATTATTATCAGCTCTCTTGCACCCACTCCAATACTCTTGCCTGGAAAATTCCATGGATGGAGGAGCCTGGTAGGCTACAGTCTATAGGGTCACAAAGAGTCGGACACAACTGAGCGACTTCAGTCACTCACTCACTTGCTTATTATTATTCTGATATGTATCTCATTTAATTGGGAAACATTTCTTCTCCATAAGTTGTATAAACTTTCAAAAATTTAAATATATTTGCAGTGAACCTGATATTTGTGTTGAATTGTTCTTTTGAAGTCTGGGAAGAATTCATTGATAGACTGATTGATTAGAATTCATTAGTATCTGATGTCCTTGTAAGTTACTACCATTAGGATGGCACATTGGTCTATGCAGCAGGTGCCCTTACTCTTTCCAAGATTTTTTTCATGCTCCTTTTAGGACAGATTGCACATTAAAATACTAGTGTTCAAGCCTCAAGTTTTCTCCCAGGGCCCACGTGTACACAAAGATGAACTGTTTTGCTGGTGAACAGACTGTATTCTTATAAAGACCAAAGTGCCTCTATCCCCCTCTCTACTTGCACCCTTTCTTGTACCTCAATAATGTTCAAGACCGTCAAATAGAGGTGCACATCATGGTTACAGACAAGTATCAAGAATATTTTCTGAATGTCAAACAGCTGTGAAAATGCATTTGTCAAATTATATGACCAACAATGGTTAATATTCAAGATACATAAACAGCTCAGACAATTCAATATCAAAAAACCAAACAACCCTTTTAAAAATGGAATAGAAAATCTGAGAAGACATTTTTCCAAAGAAGGCATACAGATGACCAACAGGCATGTGGAAGGATGCTCATCATCTCTAACCATCAGAGAAATGCAAATCAAAACCACAGTGAGATATCACCTCACACCTGTTACGATGCCTATCATCAAAAATACTAAAAATAACAAATGTTGGAGAGGATGTGGAGAAAAGATGCCACCTGTATACTGCCGAAGGAAATGTAAATAGGTACAGCCACTATGGAAAACAGTAAGGAGGTTCTTCAAAAACTTAAAAACCCACCTACCAATGATCCACCAATTCCATTTCTGGATATATTGCCAAATAAAACAAGAAACACTACTTTGAAAAGAAACATGAACCCTAATTTTTGCAGCAGCACAATTTACAGTAGCCAAGACATGGAAGCAACCCAAGTGGTCATCAACAGACAAATGAATAAAGAAGATACAATATATTCACACACACACACACACACAGAGACAATAGAATATTACTTGGTCATGAAAGATGAAAATCTGCTATTTGCTGCAATTTGGATGGAGCTACAGAATATTATGCTCAGTGAAACGGGTCAGAGATTTATTGTATGATATCACTTATATGTGGACTCTTAAAAATAAAATAAACTTGTAAATAAAACAAAGAAGGAATAGACTCAAAGATATAAAAAACAAACTAGCTATTACCAGAGGGAGAAGGAAGGGGGAGAAGCAAGCTAAGGGTAGGAGACTGAGATACAAACTACTATGTATAAAATGGACAAGCAACAAGAATATATTGCATAGCACAGAGAGATAGATCTACTATTGCTTAATAACTTGGATGTAAAGTCTATAAAAATATTGAATCATAATTTTGCATACCTTAAACTAATATATTATTGTAAAACAGCTATATTTCAATAGAAAATTTTTAAGAAATATAAAATATGAGATAAAAAGTAAAATAACCCTACCTACCTACAACACCAGACATTTCAGATTAAAATAAATGTGACTATTTGATGACAGCATTTTTAGCAAAATTCATATGCTCATACATGTATATATATATACATATATACACACATATATACAGACTCCAATTTCTTTTTGCAAAAATAGTTTTGAATATCTCTATAAATATTTTATAAGAGCATATTATTCCACAATATGAGTATACTATATTTTTCTCCCTTATATGAACATTCAATTTATTTTTCCAATCTAAAAAAAAGTAATCTATAAAAATATATAATCAATATTTTTATGAATATGTCCTTAAATACTTAAAATAGATTCTCAAAATTAAAAATTGCTAAGCTGGGGTATATATACATTTAATTTCTATATATACATTAATTTCACTTTTCAAAATTTTATAAAAATTCATTTTCAAAGTAGCAATCTATGAGTATCCACTTCAAGAAATTTTTACCAGTGAGGAACTTAATATACTCCTTAAAATTCATATCTTATGAATTATAAAAATGCTATCAATTTTTATAACTTGTATTTCTCTGATTGCTGATGAGGCTGACCATCTGTTCATGAATTTATTGGCCAATTTTATTTTTCTCTTCTCTGAAATATCCATTTTTACCCCTCATCCATTTGTTTTTGGCCTGTTAATATTTTTTTCTTTATTGATTTGTAATAGCTCTCCAAAAATTGGACATATTAACCCTTGGCTTGATTACACTGAACATATTTTTCCAGTTAACCTTCAAACCTCAATATTTCCATGTTCTCTATGCACAAACACTTTAATTTTTTTTTTGCAGGACGTGTATCCTATGACCTCCTCTGTATCTGTGCATTCTTCCTTAGTGAATTCATCTAGTCTTGTGGCTCTAGTTATTTTTACACAGATGTTTCACAAGTGCCTCCAGCCCTGACCTCCACCTTGAGTTCCAGACCAATATATGAAACTGCCTGCTAAACATCTTCACGTGAGATCAAATACCATTTGAAACTAACATGTCCAAAAGAGAATTCTGCAATACATACTGCAACTCCTGCCAGTCTTATATCCCTCCCCATCTTAGTAGATTATAGGCATCCTTAGTCACTCAGTTGCTCACGCCAAAATACCTAGGCATTATTTTTCTTTCCTCTCTTTCCTTCATCCTTAAGGCTCTCCTGAGTCTTTCAGCCAATTCTGGTAAGCTAACTCTAAAATATGTCCTGTGTCTATTTGCTTCTCTCAGTATCTGTTATTACTGTTTTAGCATGAAGCACCATCAGCTGTTCCTTATCAGTGTAATATTCGATAAAAATTTTCTCCCCTCTATCCATTTTCGTCTCATACTGTGCATCCTATAAACAGAGTAATATAATAATATTTTAAAATCAAAATTAGAACAATTTATTTAGACTACCAATTCTGATAGCTTCCCACTGCACTTCAGATGAAATTCAAACCACTTACCAGACCAATTAGAACCTAAATGATGTCACCCTTGGCTTCCTCTCCTGGCTTTTTTTACCAATTTCCTCCTCACGCACCACATTCTTGCTCAGCATGTTAGGTGGCTTTCAGTTCTTTAACATGTCATGCTTATTGCATTTGCAGAGACTTTAGCCTTATTTTCTCTTTCTGGAATGCCCTTTTATAAATCACTCTATGGTTTCCCCTTACTACTTAGGTCCATGCTCAAATGCCATCTCCACAGAGAGGGTTATCTGGCCATATTATCTAAAGTAGTAGCTCATTCCATTCTTATCCTATAATACAGTCCAACATTGCTATCTTTTACAGCAGGTACCACTAACTGAAATCACTCTATTTGTTTGGCTTCCCTCATGGTTCAGTAGTTAAAAAAAAAAAAAAAAAAAATCTACCTGCCAATGCAGGCGACATGCATTTGATCCCTGATCCAGGAAGATTCCACACACTGCAGAGCAACTAAGCCCATGAGCCGTAACTAATGAACCTTTGGTCGAGAGACTGGGAGCATCAACTACTGGAGCCTGCACACCCTAGAGCCTGTGCTCCACAACTAGAGAGTAGCCCCTGCTTGTTGCAACTAGAGAAAATTTTGCACAGCAACAGGCTTCTCTTGCGGCTCAAACGGTAAAGTATCTGCCTACAATGTGGGAGACAGGTTTGATCCTTGGGTTGGGAAGATACCTTGGAGAAGGGAATGGCAACCTACTCCAGTATTCTTGAATAGAGAATTGCATGGACTGAGGAACCTGGCAGGCTGCATAAAGCAATGAAGACCCAGCACAGTCAAAAATAAGTTAATAAAATTATTTTAAAAAACAAATGAAACACTGACAAAAGATTAATTTCTAAAATATACAAGCAGCTTATACAATTCAATACCAGAAAAACAAACAACCCAGTCAAAAAGTGGGGAAAAGACCTAAACAGACATTTCTCCAAAGAAGACATACAGATGGCTAACAAACACATGAAAAGATGCTCAACATTGCTCATTATTAGAGAAATGCATATCAAAACTACAATGAGATATCACCTCACACTAATCAGAATGGCCATCATCAAAAAGTCTACAAACAATAAATTCTGGAGATGGTGTGGAGAAAAGAGAATGCTCTTGCACTGTTGGTGGGAATCTAAATTGATACAGCCACTATTGAAAATGATATGGAGATTCCTTGAAAAACTATGAATAAAACCAAATGATCCAGCAAACTCACTACTAGACATAAATGCTGAGGAAATCAAAATTGAAAAAGACATATGTACCCCAATATTCACTGAAGCACTATTTACAGTAGCTAGAACATGGAAACAAACTAAATGTCCATTGACAATGAATGGATAAAGAAGCTGTGATACATATATACAATGGAATACTACTTAGCCATAAAAAGGAATGCATTTGAGTCAGTTCTAATGAAGTAGATAAACCTACAGCTTATTACTTACAGAGTGAAGTAAGGCTGAAAGAGAAAGATAAATATCACATACTAACACATATATGGAGAAGGCAATGGTAACCCATTTCAGTACTCTTCCCTGAAGAATCCCATGAACAGAGGAGCCTGGTAGGCTGCAGTCCATGGGTCGCTAAAAGTTGGACACGACTGAGCAACTTCCCTTTCACTTTTCACTTTCATGCATTGGAGAAGGAAATGGCAACCCACTCCAGTGTTCTTGCCTGGAGAATCCCAGGGACAGGGAGCCTGGTGGGCTTCTGTCTATGGGGTCGCACAGAGTCGGACACGACTGAAGTGACTTAGCAGTAGCAACACATATATGTGGAATCTAGAAAGATGGTACTGATGAATTTATTTGTAGGGCAGCAAAGGAGAAACAGACATAGAGAAGATACTATGAACACGGCAGGTGGGGAGGGAGGAAGGCGAAGGTGAGATGTATGAATGGAGTAACATGGAAATTTACATTACAATATGCAAAATAGATAGCCAATGGGAATTTGGTTCTGTGACTCAGGGAACTCAAACAGGGGCTCTATAACATCTGAGAGGGGTGGATTGGGGAGAGAAATAGAAGGGATGGAGGGGCATATACTATGGATGATTCATGCTGATATTTGGCAGAAAACAGCAAAATTTTGTAAAGCAATTATCCTTCAATTAAATGATAAATAAATAAAAAAAGCAAATGAATGCATATATTATGTTTCATGTCTTCTGAATGTTCTCTTAAAAAGCATTCCTCAATACATATGCTTTAAATAATTTTTATTTTCATTTATTTTTATATTTTAATCCAACCCATCTACAATGTATTATTATAAATTAATCAAAGTGTAAGTCCAGAGGTTTCCATATGGATAACAAATCTTGCCACTACCATAATTATCTAAATTATTTTAGTGACATCTGTGTAATACATAATAGGCTTTCCAGTAAAGCCTAATGCATATGTACTATGTAATACATAATAGGCTCACTGGTAAAGTATATGCCTGCCAATGTAGGAGATACAGGATATGGGGGTTCGATCCCTGGGTTGGGAAGGTTACCTGGAGGAGGAAATGGCAACCCACTCTAGTATTCTTGCCTGGAAAATACCATGGACTGAGGAGCCTGGTGGGCTAAAGTTCATGTGGTTGCAGAGTCAGACATGTCTTAGTGACTGAGCATGCACACTTGTCATATATAACTGCATATACTTTTGGATCTACTTCTGTAATATTTACTCTATTAATTTATTTTTCTCTTCTGTGCAATTAAAACATTTTCCACTATAGCCATAGTTATAGAATGCTTTCTTATATAGTATATATATGAAAGCTTTCTTTACTTATGATTTACATTTAGTGTCATTTAAAAATAACTATTATAATTCCTTTTCCTAGAAATATTGTCATCAATGATTATCAATAATTGTTGGCATCCATTAAAATAATCATGACTTTGTTACTTTGGAAACAATGGAAAAGGCGAGAGACACTACTTTTTGTGCTCCAAAATCACTGCAGATTCTGACTGCAGGCATGAAATTAAAAGATGCTGACTCCTTGGAAGAAAAACTATGACCAACCTAGACAGCATATTAAAAAACAGGGACGTTACTTTGCCAACAAGGGTCCATCGAGTCATAGCTATGGTTCTTCCAGTAGTCATGTATGGATGGGAGAGTTGGACTATAAAGAAAGCTGAGTGCCAAAGAATTGACGCTTTTGAACTGTGGTGTTGGGGAAGAATCTTGAGAGTCCCTTGGACTGCAAGTAGACCCAACCAGTCAATCCTAAAGGAAATCAGTACTGAATATTCATTGGAAGGACTGATGCTGAAACTGAAACTTTGGCCACCTGATGTGAAGAACTGACTCATTGGAAAAGACTCTGATGCTGGGAACGTTTGAAGGTGGCAGAAGAAGGGGACGACAGAGGATGAGATGGTTGGATGGCATCACCAACTCAATGGACGTGAGTTTGAGTAGGCTCCGGAAGTTGGTGATGAACAGGGAAGCCTGGTGCTGTAGTCTATGGGGTTGCAAAGTTGGACACGACTGAGTGACTGAATTGAATTTTCTACTTTGATATATTTTGCTATGTAGCATGTTTTAAAATTTTCTAATTTGAAAGAAGTCCTATGACCTGCTTTTATGACACACTTTTAATGTCCACTTTATGTTCTCCCAGCTGATAATACATTTCCTTACTAATTCCTTCAAAAATACTGTTGAGAATGGACAAGGTATTGCATAATTTTAGGGCAGCATTTCCTGCATTATCTCTGCCCCTCTTTTTCAGGTAATAATAATCAGTATCATTTCAGAATGAAATGACCTGAGTGAATGAAATTTCACCTGTTAGGTGTTTTTATTTTCTTGGTACATAAAGATGCTAAGAAATATTTTTGAGATATGTTAAGGAATGTGAAAGATAAGAAAATACATAGATTAATTAAAAACAAACCAGAATGCTTCATCTGGGAAATTTGGATTAGGAGCATACACTTTGAAACAAAGGGTAAAGCAGGCCATGAAGGATGGCTTTACAAGCAATTTTTTCAAGGAAAACATTATTTCTTGGTGGGAAACATTTGTTTAATTAGTTCCTTAACATTTCATATAGGTTGATTTTATGTGCAACATTTATGAACTAGAAAGTAACTTTGGAATTATGACCATCATCTACCATGAATGGTGGTACCCGTGGCTGTGATTTCAATAGGGTAGTGCTGCTAGGATGATGCTCTAGAAAACATGACATGTGAGCTATTGGTGCTGATGTTATGTCTTGGGTTCTATTAATAAAAATATTCCCTCTGTGAAGCCACTCTCCCTAAATCCTTCAATTATCATATTTGGCAGAGAAAAGAGACCTGATGTGACTTGAGTGTGGAAATCCATAGTGTCAGTTCTCCCTATCTGGTTCCAGGTCAGCTATGTTACATGGGAAACTACACAAAACTAAACTTTGTGTATTTAGGGACAGAGGCTTTTCAGGCTTCCTTAGTTAGCAAAAGTTGCATCCTGGTGAGACACTACAAGATTTTGCAGGGAGTAACGAAGACTGTGGGGAGTAACGAAGACTGTGGGCCTCACAGTATTTAGAACATATAAAAGTAAACCTTCTGACTTCAACTGCAGCTACTTAATCCCCAAGAGAATCACCTGACACTTCATTCCTTAGCTTTTAATGCATATGGTTACTCAGCTATTCTTTCTTTTGTGCCTGCCACCATCTCCCTAAGGAATGTACATTTTACTCTCTCCTATATTGTGATACTTGATTTCTCAAGGCTTGTGCTCATTGCACTCTCTCTACATGCTATTTTACTAAATTCAGTACCGTGTATATTTCACATTTAAAGGCCCCAAGAAAGATATGATCTGATTAGTTCAACCAGTTATTACTGAGTATAAAGGAATAGCAGAGCTCATTCCCTGAGCCATGTTAATCCCTTAGTCTCAGACCAGTTGACTTCAGTTCAGTTGCTCAGTTGTGTCCAACTCTTTGCAGCTCCATGGACTGCAGCATGCCAGGCTTCCCTGTCCAACATCAAGTCCTGAAGCTTGCTCAAATTCAGTCCATTAAGTCGGTGATGCAATCAAACCATCTTATCCTCTGTCATCCCCTTCTCCTCCTGTCTTCAACCTTTCACAGCATCAGGGTCTTTTCTAATGAGTCAGTTCTTTGCATCAGGTGGCCAAAGTATTGGAGTTTCGATTTCATCATCAGTCCTTCCAATGAATATTCAGGACTGATTTCCTTTAGGATAGACTGGTTTCACCTCCTTGCAGTCCAAGGGACACTCAAGAGTCTTCTCCAACACCACAGTTCAAAAGCATCAATTCTTTGGCACTCAGATTTCTTTATAGTCCAACTCTCCCATCCATACATGACTACTGGAAAAACTATAGCTTTGGCTAGATGTACCTTTGTTGGCAAAGAAATGTGTGTTCTTTTTAATATGCTATCTAGCTTGGTCATAGCTTTTCTTCCAAGGAGCAAGCGTCTTTTAATTTCATGGCTGCAATCACATCTGCAGTGATTTTGGAGCCCCAGAAAATAAAGTCTGTCACTGTTTCCACTGTTTCCCCATCTATTTTCCATGAAGTGATGCGACTGGATGCCATGATCTCAGTTTTCTGAATGTTGAATTTTAAGTCAAATTTTTCACTCTCCTCTTTCACTTTCATCAAGAGGCTCTTTAGTTCTTCTTTGCTTTCTGCTCTAAAGATGGTGTCATCTGCATATCTGAGGTTATTGATATTTTCCCCAGCAATCTTGATTCCAGCTTATCCTTATTCCAGCACAGTGCACACAGTCAAAGTCTTTGGTGTAGTTAATAAAGCAGAAGTAGATGTTTTTTCCTGAAACTCTCTTGCGGTTTTGATGATCCAACGGATGTTGGCAACTTGATCTCTGGTTCCTCTGCCTTTTCTAAATCTAGCTTGAACATCCAGAAATTCATGGTTCACGTACTGTTGAAGTCTGGCTTGCAGAGTTTTGAGCATTAATTTGCTAGCGTGTGAGATGTGTGCAATTGTATGGTGGTTTGAACATTCTCTGGCATTGCCTTTCTTTGGGATTGGAATGAAAGCTGGCCTTTTCCAGTACTGTGGCCACTGCAGAGTTTTCCAAATTTGCTGGCATTTGAATGCAGCATTTTCACACCATCATCTTTTAGGATTTGAAATAGCTCAACAGGAAGTCCATCATCTCCACTAGCTTGTTCATAGTGATGTTTCCTAAGACCCATTTGACTTTGCATCAGGATGTCTGGCTCTAGGTGAGTGATCACACCATTGTGATTATCTGGGTCGTGAAGATCTTTTTTGTATAGTTTTTCTGTGTATTCTTGCCACCCGTTCTTAGTATCTTCTGCTTCTGTTAGCTCCATACCATTTCTGTCCTTTATGATGCCCATTTTTGCATGAAATGTTCCTTTGGTATCCCTAATTTTCTGGAAGAGATCTCTAGTCTTTCCCATTCTATTGTTTTCCTCTATTTCTTTGCATTGACCATTGAGGAAGACTTTCTTATCTCTCCTTGCTATTCTTTGGAACTCTGCATTCAAATGAGTATATCTTTCCCTTTCTCCTTTTCCTTTAGCTTCTCTTCTTTTCTCAGCTATTTGTAAGGCCTCCTCAGACAACCATTTTGTCTTTTTGCATTTCTTTTTCTTGGGGATGGTCTTGATCACTGCCTCCTGTACAGTGTCACGAACCTCCATTCACAGTTCATAAGGCACTCTATCAGATTTAATCCCTGGAACCTATTAGTCACTTCTACTGTATAGTTGTAAGGGATTTGATTTAGGCCTTACCTGAATCATCTAGTGGTTTTCCATACTTTCTTCAAATTAAACCTGAATTTTGCAATAAGGAGTTCATGATCTAAGCCACAGTCAGCTCCCAGTATAAAGCTCTCCATATTAGTCTGATTTGGGTCAAATCCCATTCCTAACCTCCTCAATCTGTGTAGTGGGAGACAGTGGAATGGGACACTGAGATCCACTTATGGAGGACCATCCAGAAGAAGGATACAGGCAAGGAGTGTTTTAACAGCACCCTCAAGATTTTGCTCACATATCAGATAAATTAATAAATGCCGGAGTTTTGAGTACTGACTAAATTGGTCTGTCTAGTTAAAAAAAAGATGGCCAAAGGCATCTGTTTATTCTTTGAAACTTCTTTCATGATTTCTTCATTCGGTATTTCATTTCTCCATGTCTTACTTTAAATTCTTGTAAGATTCCCTGCATAAATCACAGGTGGCATAGTGATAAAGAACCTGCCTGACAGTGCAGGAGATGTAAGAGACATGGGTTCAGTCCTTGGGTCAGGAAAATCCCCTGGAGAAGGGAATGGCAATGCACTCCAGTAATCTAGCTGGGAGAATCCTATGGATGGAGGAGCCTGGTGGGCTACAATCCATGGGGTCACAAAGAGTGGGACACGACTGAAGTGACTTACCACACATGCACACATAAATCACAGAATATCAGATTATGGGTATTTCCACAATGATTTGAAGAGCTGACTCATTGGAAAAGACCTTGACGCTGGGAAAGATACAGGGAGGAGAAGGGAGTGATAGAGGATGGACAGTTGGGTGGCATCACGGACCTAATGGTCATGAGTTTGAGCAAACTCTGGGAGATAGTGAAGGGCAGGGACAGGGAAGCCTGGTGTGTTGCAGTCCCCATTTAATATGTGTTGTGTTGTGAAGAGTCAGACGTGACTGACTGAACAACAAACAACACAGTAAATATCACAAACAATCAATGATGAGTTTCAAGCTAAAAGTATAGTGAGCAGATTCTTGGTCTGACTAGGAAATGACTGTTTCTAGTTCTATGTGTCTCTCTGTGAAAGGACACATCCTACAGGGAGGAAGCAAAAATATAAAATTCACCCTACCCCAAGTTGCAAGCGTTTATTTGGTTGGTTGGTTTTCTCTTTAAGTTTGGAGGAAGATTATTTATCCACGCTTATATTTCTTACTGCAGCTGCAAAAAAATACCTCACACAGTAGGTCCTTAGGGAACATTTTCAAAAGGAAATAGAGAATCTAGGACATAATTAAATCTAAAAGTGAATTGTCATTATGAAATCCCATTTCAAAGGAAACTTAAAGTACTGGAAAATCTTTGTGAATCAAGCAGGATGCACCCAAAATGCTACAATATGGAAACACATGCTGGTTTTCACATTCCTTCTCTCATAAATGCATTCTAGAGTCCAAAACAAATTTGTCTTACTGCATATTGAGACACAATAGCATATTGCTATACTCTTTAAAGCTCTTATCATCATTTACATTTCAAAAGGAAAGATTTTGCTTCATCAGTTCATATCATGATGATCAGTAGAATCATTAATATGAAAAATTAAATCCTCCATAAATTTTTTGGGCCTCAAGAGCTTTGCAAAATTCTAATTTCTTTAAGCTGATTCTATTTTGTGTTCTTTCCCTTATCTTAAAAAAAAATCCATACAACCAGAGAGGATAATTCATGAAATACAATGATACAATGTTTACTAAATACACTTCAAAACTGAGACTGGGAAGATTCAGCACAAGTGGTAACCATTTAATATGAAGTTCTTTGGGACCTTAGCTATTTTTTTCTTTTTTATGCATCTTATTGACTGGGTTTTTAATAAAGTCAAGCATGGATTATTCATCTAGTCCTACTTAAAATACTAGGTGATTCTCACACCCTCCTTTACTTCCTGCCTGTCAAGTTCAGATATAATAAAAACAAAGGTTAAGAAAATACAGCTTCATGTCTTGGATACCTTTGCATTATTTCATTGGGTATAATTTTTCTGGAAAATTAAAGGATCACACCGTATGTCTCCATGTTATCTGACCATGTAGACTTTTTGCTTCTCACCAGTTCATATTTTCTATAGTTCCAAAAGAATTGATGTTTAAAAAATTACTCATATCATAAATAAATGCAACCTCATTATTTAAAAGATTCACACAATATTTCACTATATAAAGTATTTCAAGATAAATAGTGAAATATTTTAAAAATTTTCTTATGTTATGATATATCCCCTAACTTTATTTCTAAAACAAAACAAGAAACTCCCTCCCCATTTCATGTTAAAATTAACTGAGACTTTTATTTTTTCTTTTCTTTTTACTTTAGGCATCAAATATTAATTGGAAGTAAACAGAAGTTTTATTATTTTAGTTAGTTTTCTTGTGCTTGTTAAATCACATTTCTCTATCTTGGATTTTTTTCTACCATTACTGAAATACATCCTTAAGCCATATTTTTCAGAAACTGATTGAGGGTAAAAGTGAACCATTGCTTGTCTAATTTTTTTTTTCTTTTGTCTTTCCACAGGAATATAATGTGGTCGAGTATGTCATTCTGGTTCAAAACATTTTTCAGCAGAAATTTGAAAATAATGTTTCAATGTTTTATTGAAATCAATATTGCTATCAAAAATTCTGATATAATATGATGCTTTCCTTCTTTTGGAAAAATCTGGATTTAAATTTTGATTACTTGTGTGTTTTTCCTATGTGAATGATTTTAGGATTTTTCTGTTTATCCTCAGGTTTCTGAAATTTCATAACAGTGTATCTCACCCTGTCTTTCTACAATCATCCTATATGACCTTTGGTGAGTCTCTCAGTGTGAAGACTTCTATTTTTCTTCAAATCTAAGAGCTTACTTTCTCTGTTTTATTGCTGTATTTCTTTTTTAAATTTTTTAATTAATTAATTTATTTATTTTACTTTACAATATTGCATTGGTTTTGCCATCCATTGACTTGAATCCTCCATTGGTGTATACATGCCCCCCATCCTGAACCCCGCTCCCACCTCCCTCCCCATCCCATCCCTCTGGGTCATCCCAGTGCACCAGCCCTGAGCACCCTGTCTCATGTATCAAACCTGGACTGGCGATTCGTTTCACATATGATAATAGACACAGTTCAGTGCCATTCTCCCATATCAACCATCCTCACCCTCTCCCACAGAGTCCAAAAGACTGTTCAGTACCTCTGTGTCTCTTTTGCTGCCTCGCATACAGGGTTATCATTACCAACTTTCTAAAGTCCATATATATGTGTTAGTATACTGTATTGGTGTTTTTCTTTATGGCTTACTTCACTCTGTATAATGGGCTCCAGTTTCATCCATCTCATTAGAACTGATTCAAATGAATTCTTTTTAATGGCTGAGTAATATTCTATGGTGTATATGTACCACAGCTTCCTTATCCATTCATCTGCTGATGGGCATCTAGGCTGCTTCCATGTCCTGGCTATTATAAACAGTGCTGCAATGAACACTGGGGTGCACGTGTCTCTTTCAGATCTGGTTTCCTCGGTGTGTATGCCCAGCAGTGGGGTTGCTGGGTCATATGGCAGTTCTATTTCCAGTTTTTTAAGAAATCTCCACACTCTTCTCCATAGTGGTTTTACTAGTTTGCATTCCCACCAACAGTGTAAGAGGATTCCCTTTTCTCCACACCCTCTCCAGCAATTATTGCTTGTAGACTTTTGGATAGCAGCCATTCTGAATGGTGTGAAATGGTACCTCATTGTGGTTTTGATTTGCATTTCTCTGATAATGAGTGATGTTGAGCATCTTCTCATGTGTTTGTTAGTCATCTGTATGTCTTCTTTGGAGAAATGTCTGTTTAGTTCTTTGCCCCATTTTTTGATTGGGTCTTTTATTTTTCTGAAATTGAGCTGCAGGAGTTGCTTGTATATTTTTGAGATTAATCCTTTGTCTGTTGCTTTGTTTGCTATTATTTTCTCCCATTCTGAAGGCTGTCTTTTCACCTTGTTTATAGTTTCCTTTGTTGTGCAGAAGCTTTTAATTTTAATTAGGTCCCATTTGTTTATTTTTGCTTTTATTTCCAATATTCTGGGAGGTGGGTCATAGAGGATCCTGCTGTGGTTTATGTCAGAGCTGTATTTCTTTCTCTTTTAAATTCTCTATTTTCTTCTAAAACTCCTATTATACTCATATTAAAAATTCAGGGTCTATTCTATTATCTAAATTTTCTCATCTTTTATTTCTATATTATTTTGAACTTTATTCTGAGATGAGTCCCAGTTTTTACTATGTACAAATTTTAGTTCTCGACAGAGAATATAGTCGAAGAGGGTTCAAATTGAAACATCTGTTTTCCCCGACTTATGAACAGCCATTAATTCACTCAGTATACACTATATCTTTATCTCCAGAGTTTAAGATAGTTTACTTAACCCCATGGGAAATAAATACAGAAACTAAACAAGGCCTTCTCCCTCTAGAAACTTTATGGGGTATAGGAATAAAATGATGCATATGTGCCTGATGTATAAATGTAGAAGAAAATGAAATAAGATCTGGTTAGAGATGCCAGATTTGGGATTCATTCCAATCCCAAAGAAAGGCAATGCCAAAGAATGTTAAAGCTATAGTACAATTGCACTCATCTCACATGTTAGCAAAATAATGCTCAAAATTCTCCAAGCAAGGCTTCAATAGTACATGAACCGAGAACTTCCACATGTTCAGGTTGGATTTAGAAAAGGCCTAGGAGCTAGAGATCAAATGGCCAGCATCCATTGGATCATAGAAAAAGCAAGATAATTCCAGAAAAACATCTACTTCTGCTTTATTGACTATGCCTAAGCCTTTGACTGTGTGGATCACAACAGACTGTGGAAAATTCTTCAAGAGATGTGAATACTAGACCACCTGACCTGCCTCCTGAGAAATCTGTATGGAGGACAAGAAGCATAGAACCAAGCATAGAACAGACTAGATCCAAATTGGGAAAGGAGTATGTCAATGCTGCATATTGATACCCTGTTTATTTAACTTATATGCAGAGTACATCATGTGAAATGCTGGGCTGGATCAAGCACAAGCTGGAATCATAATTGCTGGGAGAAATATCTACAGCCTCAGATACACAGATGACACCACCCTTATGGGAGAAAGTGAAGAGTAACTGAAGAGCTTCATGATGAAAGTGAAAGAGAAGAGTGATAAAGTTGGTTTAAAACTCAACAGTCAACATTCAAAAAAATAAGATCATGGCATCTGGTCCCATCCCTTCAAGGAATAGATGGGGAAACAATGGAAACAGTGACAGACTTTATTTTCTTGGGCTCCAAAATTACTGCAGATGGTGACTGCAGCTGTGAAATTAAAAGACACTTGCCCCTTGGAGGAAAAACTATGACAAACAGCATATTAAAAAGCAGAGACATTGATTTGCCAATAAAGATCTGTCTGGTCAAGGCTATGGTTTTTCCAGTGGTCATGTATAGATGTGAGAGTTGGACCATAAAGAAGGCTGACCACCGAAGACTTGATGTTTTTGATCTGTGGTGTTGGAGAAGGCTCTTGAGAGTCCCTTGGACTGCAAGAGGAGCAAACCACTCACTCCTAAAGGACATCAGGACTGAATTCTCAATGGAATGATTGATATTGAAGCTGAAGCTCCAGTACTTTGTTCACCTGATGTGAAGAACTGACTCATTGGAAAAGACCCTGATGCTGGGAAAAATTGAAGGCAGGAGGAGAAGGGGACAACAGAGGATGAGACAGTTGGATGGCATCACTGACTCGATGGATGCGAGTTTGAGCAAGCTCCAGGAGTTAGTTAAGGACAGGGAAGCCTGGCGTGCTGCAAGTCATAGGGTCGCAAAGAGTCAGATACAAGTGAGTGACTGAACTGAACTGAAAAATACCAGAAGAAACCAGATGATCAAGATCTTGAATGCCATGAATAGGAATTTAAATATTATCATAAATATAAAGGGAAGCACACACTGAGTTTTAAAACGTGCTAATGTGGGCTAATTCATTATTTTTAAGATTACTCTAACTGCCTTGTGAAAAACAGATTGGAGAGAAACAAAAGTTGGAGTAGAAGACTATTGCAGGAGGTCATCACATGGATGAGTTTAGCTTTATGTGTTAGGAGTGCAGACGGAGAGAAATGGGCAAATGTGAGATAAATTTAGGAGGCATACATGTCATGAGTTGCTAATCAGCTGAATAAGGAACAGAGAATGAGGAATCAAAGACAATTCTGGAGATTATGGCTTACATAATGAGCTCCAAGTAGATATGAGGGTGATGGTATTATTTTTGAAGTAATTTTAAAATTACTTAAAAATTAGCCCATTTGAATGGATTTTGAAAAGTAAATAAATGGATGAAAAATAAAAGAAAGGGTGCAGGGAGACAATAATAGAAAAGATGGTAGATGCAGTGGCAAAAAAAATTTTTTTGAGAAAAAGTGATGAATTAAAAAATGCACATGACAGGAGGAGCTGGATAAATGTATGGATCATTCATTTATCATTTTTTAAATGTAACCCATGCCCTAAATCTCACTTTCCAATAAGGCCTCACAATTTAAGATTTTTCTCAACTAAAACTGTTAATCTGAACTTATGTTAACACATATTTTCAAATGATTGTGATTTCCATTAATAAGTGTTGCCAGTTCATAGTCATCCTTGGATTATTTTTTATTATAGTGTTTATTTTTTATTATGTCCTGTGAAGCCAGCTTGTAAACTACAGAGAAATAATGGGGGAATATGAGGTGATCTTGGCTGTTGGTCCTTCTACCATCTGCTGGTTTCCTGGATTTCATTTATGATACAAAAAAAATGGACTTGTTTCAGAGACACATGTGAGCACACAAGAGTCCACGAAGTACCCATGGAGTCTTTGCTCATGTCTTAGATGTACCTACATTGTACTGTTCCCATGTCATTTTTGTTGTACCTTACTTCTTCAATCTTTTTCAGATCCTGAAAATAATACCCTGTTTTTCTAAAGACAAGTCACGTAGACTCCGCAAAATTCTATGGCTCAAAAAAAGTTCCCATTCTTGTCAAAGTACTTTTCGTATATTATATATTATATATGTATGAAAGTGAAAGTGTTAATAAATCAGTCGTGTCCAACTCTTTGAGACCCCCACGGACTGTAGCCCACCAGACTCCTCTGTCCATGGGATTCTCCAGACAAGAATACTGGAGTGGGTTGCCATTTCCTTCTCCAGGGGATCTTTCTGACCCAGGGATCAAACCTGGATCTCCGGCATTGCAGGAAGGTTCTTTACTACTGAGCTACCAGCGAAACTCTGTCTCTATATATGTATATATAAATACATACACATATATACATAACATACACACACATACACATACACACTCTCTTCAGCTTAACACAGAGTATTTGTTGAATTCATCATTGTATGGTTGAGTACCTTTTATTAAAAAATAAAACGTCTCTTTCTAAGATAATAAATTTCTCTATCACTGACTTCTAATAATGGGGTAGAAACCTGATTCACAATGATAAAAAATCATAGTTGTCTAGGTAATGTCAGGACATTTCTCCTGACAGGTACACATCTTTGCTTATACATTTCCAAGGAAAATAAAAGTACATAATAAGGAACCATCTAGATTAGAAATTGTATAAAGAATTAAAGTACTTTTCCATGTGTCTTAAAATGCAAACATCACTGTATGTTTTTAAGCATAAAAAAATCCCTGTACTGTTAAGTATGTAATGAATGATATTAATGCTAAAATTTTATTCAATTTGAATTCTAATTTGGAATGGGAACCCTTTCAGTCCTTTTTGTATTATTATTTTTTTTCCTTTTTGTATTATTTGCCCACCCTGAAATTTTAAGAATTTCTCAGAATTAAATTTGGTCATATACTAGACACTACAACTTCTGATACTGTCAACTGGAAGTTTTTAAATATACTTCACATTCTTGCCTTGAATTTATCTAAATAGTCAAGCAATGCTTTGTTGTTACTTGTAGGAACATTTGATGCACTTACAACAAATAAATGACCTCTTATATTTCAAAAAATATTTTGGAAATATAATTCAGAAGAGCAACATCTTGAAATATTTTTGATATTTTTAGGATTGGTACTCACTGCTTTAGAAAAAAGGACATTCTTCAAATGTAATATTGCATATATGTTTTTGCCAGTTATTCTCCTTCCCATCAAACACTATGGGCTTTTGACAAATGCTTTCCTGATTCATTTTTCAATCATAAGGTCTATAAAAGTCCCCATCTGCCACTTTTCTATTTTCGCAACAGTTTGGATATAACAAAGAATGTGGACATTTGCTTTGCCCACGCAGTTAATATGTGTATCCATTTTCTAATAAAGCTTATATGTTCTATTGATAGTGAACAAATTTGGTGACAAAAATATATACATGACAGCTTGAATTGTTAAACACAAATGCACTCTCTTAAAATAACCAGGAAAATAGCAATGCCTTCTATGGACAACAGCTGATGGGGTGGAAATATTAGAAAGAGTATAGTGTTTATAGCCAGTCAGAACTAACAGGGTCTGAATAAGATACCTAAACTTCACTTTCGTTATGAATTGGCTAAAGTGAAAGCTTATTTCAGTTCACAGCAGTATCAAGAAAAGAGAATAGCTAAAGTAGAAGTTCCCAATTACTGCTAGTCAATGGAGCCACAAAATACCCATGGCCTGAAGCAGGGGTCTCAAACTCCAGTACAAGATTTAAGACAAAGGAGTGTTAGGGCCTGGGAGGAATAGACAAGTTCAAGACTCTTTTAAAATATTTAAACTCATTAGTTTTATTTCCTAAAGTAATCTAATGAAATAGGTCTGCTGATAATTTTGAGAAGCCTAGCCCAGACCTCAGGGAGAGTGTCTGTGCTTCTCAAGTGCTCATAAGCAGGACTCTTGCGTATTTCTCTCGGTATTTAGTTCAAGCCAGTATCATACCTCAAAGTACCCGCTTTTGCCTTTCTCACATCCAGATCAAAGATTTTAATTCAAAGGAAACAATGGCAACAAGGCTGCAATTCTCTCAGCTTGTTTCTTCCTGCAGTTAATAACAATGTATCTCCCTTAATACTGACTTCTTCACCTACTCTATTTCACCTGCCAGTGGTCAGTCTCCCTAACCATGTTCTGGATATGAACTCACTTTCCTCCCCATGGCTCATCCATCTATAGTCTCCTCTCGCTTATATGTTCATTATCTTCTATTATAGAAACTCATCTGTAAACATATCAGCTTATTTAAATACAACAAATGTAAATCAACATAAGAGGGTTCATAAAAGGGAAAAATCCAACAACTGGACTTCAACAAAAATGTTTTGCTCTTCAAAAGAACCTATCAAAAGGACAAAGAGTTAATGATGAGGATAAAATACTTATAAACCACATGCCAGACAAAGGACTATTATCTAGAATATACAAAGTATTTTCAAAACTCAACAGTAAAATAAACAATCCAATTAGGAAATGGACATGACTATAAACCATGAAGTGACATAAATAAAAGCTTGATATAATTACATGAATGCAGATGATCTTACAACATTACAGCAGTGAAAGTAGATGATAAATAAGGAAGACAATTTAATTTCATGATAATTTCTTGGTTAGAGTGAAGAAAATCAAAACTCTAGAAACAACTCAACTTGATTAAAAAAATTAAAACAGAGAAAGAATAGAAATTGCAAACAAATATGGCTCACTACCTTCCAGGAAAGGTAGTGAAATTTAAAATTGAAAGACAGAGACTCCTTGAATTATCTATATACTAAAATGTGTTATATAGAGGCTTGAAACACTAACCTACACTCCCCTTTCTCAATGGTAAAGTAGGACACTAAATGCAACAGAATAATGTCAAGAATAATTCCAAGAAATGGAAACATTTTGACGCAAAGATCTTATTCCTGGCTTCACCCTGAAAGCACCTCATCACAAGCGTGATCTGAATCTCTTTCATTTCCTTTATCACATGATTTCTAACTCCATGAGGTGGAATACCTATGGGCCTATGGGGCATTCAAAGGTTAGGTGGGCAACTCAGAAAAGTGGAAATGACAACATTCTATGGGCTTGCCTTCAACTGATTAATAATGGAAGCTGATAGAAAGACCCATTCTCTTTTATCCTTCAGCTGAACAGTTTCTGAAATACTTTCTAAAGAGCCTCACAGGAAGTCCCGGAGGAACCATCCTAGTACACCACGTCAGTGACTGACTCAAGTTTCAGCCTCTGCAAGACCTCCATTCTGCGGGATCACTGGTCAAAATAAATTGCTTTATATAAGACCCTTTCCTTCAGTTCTTTCTAGAGGGAACTCCGGCTGAAATATCTGATACCAGAAAAGTGTCAAATAAGGTGGAAAACAAACACGGAATGATATTCTGAAAATGGATCATTCACAAGTGAGGTATTGCTAAGAACCCCACTGTTGATGCAAGGCAGATAGTTAATCCGTGACATCCTGCAGATTCAGGATTATTAAGAGGCAAGTCGGGATGAGGTACGGGTGATAATGAAGCATTGGCCTATCCGGCCGCTGTAACTCTTGGGTATTACGGAGTCAATGGTAAGTATAAGGATTTTGCCTACTGCTTTAACAGCTTTAAGAAAATAAAAACTAGCAACTCAAAGCATTCTGTGAAATGGAGGAGGCCTCAAGATTTACACATAAAGGTACTACAATAGAACATCAAATGAGACAGGATATGAGATTGCATGCACAGGACGATAGTGGGACCTTGATATTTGACTAGATATACCTGATATTTTTATACCCCAATCCCCAGACTTTCCCATACAATCTGGACTATTAAGAGCAGGTCCTTCTGCAAGTTTATAAGCAAGCAGCCTCCTAATGCCTAGAGACACTACGAAGACCTTACCTGAGGAATGTGCCATGCAAAATGAAGCCTGGTCTCTTCAACATACTTCCTACATTCCCTCTCAGATTGCAGGCCAAAAACTACAGTTCAAATCAAGCAGCGAATGCCTCTTCTGCTCTGAGAGAAAATAGCATTCATCCACAACAAACTGTAATATTTGTCTTCTTGGTACTGGCACAAACCAGCAGAGTGAGTCTTGAAGGTGTTGGACTGGGGATGTACGGAATGTAAGTCTGGATAGAGGGGAATTCATTAACATACAAGCCCTATTCTGGACACAGGATGTTGTGTTTTGGCAAGGAACTATTCTTGTTAATCAACCATTGCTGTGTAGCAACTTGCCATCAACCTAATGGATGTAATGGTACGCTCTTATGATCCTCCTTTCTGTGGTTTAGGAGTCTGGACTTCACTTTGCTTCTGAATCTCACAAGGTTACAATCAAGGTATTAACTTGTGCTGCAGTTTAATTGGAAGTTTTGAGTGAAGAAGGATCCTCTCCCAAGCATATTCCATTGTTGGTACAATTCACTCCCTACAGTCTACTGGACTGAGGGCCTCTGTTCTCAGTTGGCTATTAGCCAGCATGTCTGTCATCTCAGTTTATTTGACATATAGCCTCTCAATAGGGCAGCTCACAGTATAGTTGCTCACTTTAATTCAACAAGGGAGAGTATCCTAGGAGAATGTGTTATAATGTTAACTAATATGATAACAGAAATGGTATTCTATTACCTTAGGCATAATCTACTGGGTAGAAACAAATCAGTTTCTGCCCAACTCAAGTGGAAGTGATTACACAAGAGCAAGAGGACCAGGAAGCAAGGGTATTTGGGGGGGGGGCATCCTAGAATCTTTCTGCCATGTTGATACACTACTGGGAAGACCAAGGAAGCTTCCTCAATGGCCTCAGGTAAATAAGGAGAAGATACTGGAACTTGGAAAAGAATTGATATAAAGTTCAGAAGACTCAAGTAGATGGGGATATTAAAATAAATTTAAGATATTCGATTGGAGACTCTACCACCTGATTGTGACATGGAGAAACTCTCCCTTCACTAAAGAAGTAAGAAATAAGCTCCTGTAAAGGGGTGGCTGTTTCCCTCTACACATACTTGCTCAAAGGAGATGCGGCTATGGAATTGGGCTAGCTGGTTTGGGGAATAATCAGGTCCTGTCATGACGAAGGCCAGATAGCAGCATTCAACAGAAAGAAGCAAGATGAAAGCATTGCTATTAAGGCAGCCAGGCTCTCACTTATACTTTGTATTCCAAAAACAGGCTCATAAATTTATGAGAAAATTTTAGTCCAATTGTATATTTGTTTATATCTGACTTAGGATGTACTCACACATCAAAGTGAACTAAGGAAATAAGAGTCAGCCACATTTTGAAAACAGTTGTGATATAAGATACAGTACATGAATTTGTAAGGATTCTGACATTAGCAATGCTGGCTAAACTTGTTAAACCTCAGGTTTTTTGGGTTTGTAGAATACTTAGATGTTTCTTTTGTGCCACACACTATTCCAGGAGCTGGTGATGCAAGGCTGTGCCACAAATTTACTGGATCGCTGATATGCTGGCATACCAATGGAGGATGTAGAAACTAAAAAGAATATAAAAGAATATATAATGATCTTCCTGACAAGGTCCTGAAGAAAAAAAGCATAGTGACAGGTAAAGAGTTTTGAGGCTATTTTAGGTGGAATGGTGAAGAAATCTTCATGAATAGGTAAAATTTGAGCAGATTTGAACAAAATGAGGAATGCTTATGACTTCTTGGGAACAGTAAAAAGGCCCTACCTAGAGAACATTACTGGAATATCTAAGGAATCATAAGGAGGTCAGAGTGATTGCTGCTTAGGAAAACAGTGATAAAAGGGTTAGAAACTAGGGTCACAGGAGATCCTAGAATTCATATCATTCAGAAAACTGCTTTGATGATTAAATCAGATAATATTTATAATACTTTTGGCATATAGCAGTATCTAGCTCAAAGGGTCATCTTGAGTTGTTATTTCATCTGATAACAAGCATATCATGGGAATTTTAAAGAACCAAGTTTAGGTTTCATAAAAAAATCAAATTCTGTAGCTGGGGTGTCAAGACTTAGAGAAACTACAACTCTCAGATATAATGAATTGAATAATGTGTCAGATTTATCATTGTATGTAAAGCTAGTAGAGAGACTAATACAAGGTTTTATAATGAATATTCTCTTCAACAGAGTAAAATATATATATATTTTTACTATAAACCCTCTTGTTCTCAACCAGAAGGGTCTTAATAACCAAGGAGGCTAAAGTCAATAGAATGACCTGAAGAAGCAGCAACTAGAAATGAAGTTATTGGATTTACTCAGCCCACTTTGCATTCAGCAAGCTTTGTGTCAAAGAAGAACAGTCATGTTACAGATCAAACAAATAACAGGTCAAACAACTCAGGAACATTCAGTCTGGTGGGTTGAATGGTCCTATGATGTCAACTTCCTTATCTCTATAACCTGTGATAAGTCACTCTATATCATCAAAGAGATTTTCTGATATGAGTAAACCGTAGGATCTTGAAATGGATAGATGATCCTGAATTATAGAAGTGGGCCAAAATATTACATTCACATGGGTCGTTGTGAGAGGGAAACAGGAAGGCTAGAGTCAGAGAGAAAAATAGGAATATGCTGCATTGCTGGCTTTGAAAATGAAAAACAAAGCCATGAATCAAGGAATGCTGACAGTGTGGACAAGATGGAAAACACAAGGAAAGGGCTTATATCTGGTGACCCTCCAGAAGGGAAGCAGCACTGCCAATGCTGGAATACTTAGCCCAGTTAAAATGATATTAGACTTCTGACCCTTCAAACTGTAAGAAAATAAATATGTGTGGTTTTAAGCCACTAATGTGTGGTAATTTTGTATAGTAGCCATAGGAAGCTAATATATCATAAAATAGAAGGCAACAGCTAGTATGAAAAAAATATACCCAAAGAGATAATACAAAGAAAAAGTTCAAATCAGGAGTTTTGAAGAAGAGTCTACAAAGACTTTAGAATGGGCAAGATACTGTCAGATATCCCTAGATAACTTGAAGTCAAGAATGATAACCCTTGTCCAAATTCACTTCTAAGTATCATAGTGTTGAAAGGCATAGGTGTGTATTTAGATTATGGAATATAGTAGCTGATTGCATAGCTTAATTACTGTTTATTCTGATGCTTTACTAACAGAGAACAACATGGCTTCTGAAAGTCCCACAGCCTGCATATGAATTCTGGCTCCATCACTTACTAGCTCTGTAACTGAAAGAAGTCACCTAGACCTATACATAGAAAACTATAAAACACTGATGAAAGAAATCAAAGAGGACACAAACAGATGGAGAAATATACTGTGTTCATGGATTGGAAGAATCAATATTGTAAAAATGACTATACTACCCAAAGCAATCTATAGATTCAGTGCAATCCCTATCAAGCTACCAATGGTATTTTTCACAGAACTAGAACAAACAATTTCAAAATTTGTATGGAAATATAAAAAACCTCAAATAGCCAAAGCAATCTTGAGAAAGAAGAATGGAACTGGAGGAATCAAACAACCTGACTTCAGACTCTACTACAAAGCCACAGTCATCAAGAAAGTATGGTACTGGCACAAAGACAGAAATATAGATCAATGGAACAGAATAGAAAGCCCAGAGGTAAATCCACGAACCGATGGACACCTTATCTTTGACAAAGGAGGCAAGAATATACAATGGAAAAAAGACAACCTCTTTAACAAGTGGTGCTGGGAAAACTGGTCAACCACTTGTCAAAGAATGAAACTAGAACACTTTCTAACACCATACACAAAAATAAACTCAAAATGGATTAAAGATCTAAATGTAAGACCAGAAACTATAAAACTCCTAGAGGAGAACATAGGCAAAACACTCTCCGACATAAATCACAGCAGAATCCTTTATGACCCACCTGCCAGGATATTGGAAATAAAAGCAAAAATAAACAAATGGGGCCTAATGAAACTTAAAAGCTTTTGCACAACAAAGGAAATTATAAGCAAGGTGAAAAGACAGTCCTCAGAATGGGAGAAAATAATAGCAAACAAAGCAACAGACAAAGGATTAATCTCTAAAATATACAAGCAACTCCTGAAGCTCAATTCCAGAAAAATAAATGACCCAAACAAAAAATGGGCCAAAGAACTAAACAGACATTTCTGCAAAGAAGACATACAGATGGCTAACAAACACATGAAAAGATGGTCAACATCACTCATTATCAGAGAAATGCAAATCAAAACTACGAGGTACCATTACATGTCAGTCAGGATGGCTGCTATCCAAAAGTCTACAAGCAATAAATGCTGGAGAGGGTGTGGAGAAAAGGAAACCCTATTACACTGTTGGTGGGAATGCAAACTAGTACAGCTGCTATGGAGAAGAGTGTGGAGATTCCTTAAAAAACTGGAAATAGAACTGCCATATGACCCATCAATCCCATTTCTGGGCATACACACCGAGGAAACCAGAATTGAAAGAGACATGTGCACCCCAATGTTCATAAATGTTCATCCCAGCACTGTTTATAATAGCCAGGACATGGAAGCAACCTAGATGCCCATCAGCAGATGAATGGATAAGGAAGCTATGGTACATATACACCATGGAATATTACTCAGTCATTAAAAAGAATACATTTGAATCAGTTCTAATGAGATGGATGAAACTGGAGCCCATTATACAGAGTGAAGTAAGTCAGAAAGATAAAGATCAATACAGTATACTAACACATATATATGGAATTTAGAACGATGGTAACAATAACCCTATATGCAAAACAGAAAAAGAGACACAGATGTACAGAACAGACTTTCGGACTCTGTTGGAGAAGGTGAGGGTGGGATGTTTCGCGAGAACAGCACTTAAACATGTATATTATCAAGGGTGAAACAGATCACCAGCCCAGGTTGGATGTGTGAGACAAGTGCTCAGGGCTGGTGCACTGGGAAGACCCAGAGGGAACAGGTGAAGAGGGAGGTTGGGGGGGGGGGGGGGATCAGGATGGGGAATACATGTAAATCCATGATTCATATCAATGTATGGCAAAAACCACTATAATATTGTAAAGTAATTAGCCTCCAACTAATAAAAATAAATGGAAAAAAAAAAGAAGTCACCTAAACTGTGTGCCTCATCTCTTATCTATGAACATGTCAAGTTAGTAATATCTAACTTATAGGGTTGCTATGAGCATTAACAGAGAGAATATGTAAAACCACCTACAATGGTGTCTGATATACAGTAAGCACATGCAAAATTTTTCATTTGATTCTTCAGTTCTCACATCACCAGAATGAGAATAACACTTAATATACTAACATTTTCAAGACAAACAGAAAAAGGTATCATGTGTCACATTCTAGCTAGTATTTCACAATGGTTTTCCTCTTTTCATAATTATTTTACATTAACTTGTCTGTCATGAAATTCACAAATGCTAAGCTACTTAGACTGTGTTGTCAAAATTAAAAAAAAAAAATGCTTAGGAAAGTACATCCAGGCATTAAGTTATGGGTGACAAAAATTCAGTACCAAAAATATATTCCCTAGAGGAAATGTTTTCTTAATTCATTTTATATGAATTTATTGACTTGTATTTTGTGGGAAATATTTCTGAACAGTTTCTTCCATGCAGTCATATAAAAGGTCAACACTGAGAGGAGATCAAGATGGGGGAATAGGAGGACACTGAGCTCACCTTCCCTCATGAACATATCAAAAATATATCTATATCTGGAGTAACTCTTGCTGAAAACAAACTGACATCTGGCAGAAAGACTCTTATAACAACCACTGTAAGAATGATACACAAGGAATCAGACAGGAAGAGAAGGGAAGAGATCGGGTAGGGATAGGCACTCCTATGAGGGCACAGAGAAGAGACGACTGCATAGGCTGAATACCCTCCCTGGGGAGTAAGAAGTTTAAACCACAGACCAGAGGTATAGGGTCTGATACTGGGTGAGTCCCTACTGACTGCTTGGAAGACCAGTGGGACTGGCAGTGGTAATGTGAGAAATTGGAACTGCACTCGTGAAGAGCATGCACATGCTGAAACAAGGTAGAGAAAAAGCTGAGGCAGCCTAGGACTCTTGCTAGCTTCCTGTGACTTCCCCAGCATGTGTCCTAGTCCACAGTGAGGGCCAGCTCTGGCCCCTCCTGCTCTGTAGCCCAGACCCCGCCCCCCCCCCCACCCCCCCCCACTAATGGGAAGGCCAGCATTGACATGGAGTGTAAGCATCTATGGGGACAGAGCAGGCTCGATCCAGCACTACACTGAGCAGCGCAAGAGTATCCCTGAGACACACTTGTGGATTGGGATTGTGTACAGAGGATTGGGAGCAGTCTAGAGTGCAGTGCCAAGACTGCCAAAGCACACACCCCAGCCCATACTGGGTGCCACTCTAGCACCTCGTGCTTCAGCATTGCTCTCCTCTGGGGTGAAGGTGCAGAGGAGAGATCATATACTTAGAGGAAAGAGAACCAGTTCAGACCAGAAAAACAGAGCTTTTCCTCCAGAGCCCAGGGACCAACGCCTGCCCCTAATCCAATGGTATCGGCCACTGAGCCTAGGACAGTCCTAACTCACAGCTGGCTGTCTCTAACCTTGAAAGTCAAAGTGAAACTTGCTCAGTGGTTTTTGCAACCACTCTTTGCAATCTCATGGCCAATACAGTCTATGGAATTCTCCAGGCCAAAATACTGGAGTGAGTAGCCATTCCCTTCTCCAGGGGATCTTCCCAAACCAGGGAATGAACCCAGGCCTCCCACGTTGCAGGCAGATTCTTTACCAGCTGAGCCACAAGGGAAGTCTCTAACCTTACCTCTCAGGAAAAAGAAAAGGATGTTCATACTCTTCACCTTTAATTAACGTAGCATTGGTAGTCCTACATACAGCAATCAGACCAAAAAAAAAAAAAAAAAAAGGAATAAAAAGCAACCAAACTGTAAGGAAATAAATAAAACCATCACTATTTATTTATCAGATGACCATCACTATTTATTTATCAGATGACCAGATACCTTATGTACAAAACCCTTAGGTTTCCATCAAAAAAAAAAAAAAAAAAAAAAAAAGGATGAGAACTAATAAATGACTTCAGTAAAGTTTCAGGACCAGAGATCAAATGATCAAATCGTCAACATTCATTGGATCATAGAGAAAGCAGCAGAATTCCAGAAAAACATCTACTTCTGCTTATTGACTATGCCAAAGCCTTTGACTGTGTGGATAACAACAAGCTGTGGAACATTATTCAACAGATGGGAATACCAGACCACCTTACCTGCCTCATGAGAAATCTGTATGCAGATCAAGAAGCAACAGTTAGAGCCAGACATGGAACAACAGACTGATTCCAAATTGGGAAAGGAGTTCGTTAAGGCTGTTTATTGTCACCCTGCTTATTTAACGTGTATGCAGAGTACATTATGTGAAATGCCAGGCTGGATTAATCACAAGCTGGAATCAAGATTGCTGGGAGAAATACCGATAACCTCAGATATGCAAATGACTCTACCCTTATGGCAGAAAGTGAAGAGAAACTGAAGAGCCTCTTGATGAGAGTAAAAGAAGAGAGTGAAAAACCTGGCTTAAAACTCAACATTCAGAAAACTAAGTATCATGGCATCTGGCCCCATCACTTCATGGCAAATAGATGGGGAAACAGTGGAAACAGTGACAGATTTTATTTTCTTGGGCTCTAAAATCACTGCAGATGGAGACTGCAGCCATGAAATTAAAAGATGTTTCTCCTTGGAAGAAAAGTTATGACCAACCTAGACAACATATTAAAAAGCAGAGACATTGCAGACAAAGATCTTTCTGATCAAGGCTATGGTTTTTCCAGTAGTCATGTATGGATGTGAGAGTTGGATTGTAAGGAGAGATGAGCACCAAAGAACTGATGCCTTTGAACTCTCGTGTTAGAGAAGACTCTTGAGATTCCCTTGTACTGCAAGGAGATCCAACCAGTCCATCTTAAAGGAAATCAGCCCTGAATATTCATTGGAAGGACTGATGCTGAAGCTGAAACTCCAATGCTTTGGCCACCTGATGCAAAGAACTGACTCATTGGAAAGACCTTGATGCTGGGAAAGATTGAAGGCAGAACAAGGGGATGACAGAGGATGAGATGGTTGTATGGCATCACCTTCTGTGTGGACATGAGTTTGAGCAGGCTTCGGGAGTTTGTGATGGGTAGGGAAGACTGTTGTGCTGCAGTCCATGGAGTTGGAAAAAGTCGGACTGAGCTGAGTGACAGAACTGAACTCAAAGTTTCAGGATGCAAGATTATCTATCATACATAAACCTGCTGCTTATCTGTATACTAATAATGATCTATAAGAAACAGAAAGGAAGAAAACAGTGACATTTAAAATTTCATAAAAAAAATAAAGAAAAAAAAAAGCAAAATACCCAGGAGTAAATTTAACCAAAGAGGTGAAAGACCTACATTATGAAATCTCTAATTCACTGATGACAAAAAGTGAAGATGATACAAAGACACAGAAAAACATCCCACATTCATGGCTTCGAATAATTAATATTGTTAAAATGTCCATACTAACAAAGAAATCTACAGATTTAATGCAATCCTTATAAAATAGAACTAAAACAAATGATCCTAAAGTTTATATTAAACCACAAAAGATACCAACTAGCCAAAGCAATCTTGAGAAAAAAAGAACAAAACTGGAAGTTTCAGGCTTCCTGACTTCAGACTGTACCACAAAGATACAGTAATCAAAACACACTATGGTACTAGATCAAAAACAGACATGGATCAATGGAACAAAATAGCTCAGAAATAAAATCACAAATGTTTAATTCATAGTAAAGGAGGCAGGAATATACAGTGGAGAAAAGACGGTCTCTTCTATAAGTGGTTGCTAGACAGCTACATGTAAAATAATGCAAAATCAGAATATTTCCTCACACCATATACAAAAATATGGTGGATTAAAGACTGAAGTGTAAGGCTGGAAACCATAAAACTCTTAATAGAGAAAATAGCAGAACACTCTTTGAGATATACTGAAACACTATTTTGGGAGAATCTGTTTCTTTAGGAAAAGGAAACAAAAGCAAAATAAACAACTGGAACCTAATAAAATGTAAAAGCTTTTGCACAGGAGAGGAAACCATCAATAAAATGAAAAGGCAACCTATGGAATGGGAGAAAATATTTGCCAATGATAAGACCAATAAGGCATTAATATCCAAAATACATAAACAACTCTTGCAAATCAATACATTAAAAAAAAAACCCTGATTAAAACTGAGCAGATTACCTAAAATGACATTTTTCAGAACAAAACATATATATGACCAACCAGCATATAGAAAGATGCTCATCATCTCCAATCATCAGAGAAATGTAAATCAAAACCACAATGAGATACACCACACACTGGGCAGAACAGCTATTATCAAAAAAAAAAAAAAAAAGCAAATATTGGCAAGAATGTAGAAAAGGATGAACCCTTCCTACTAACCCGTGTTAGTAGGAAAAGAAATTAGTGCAGGCACTATGGAAGAACAGTCTGAATATTCCTCAAAACTAAAAATGGAACTACATATAATTTGGCATTTCCACTCTGTGGTATATAGCTGAAGAAAACAAAAACACTAATTCAAATGATGCATGCACCCTAATGTTCATAGCAACACCATTTACAATAGATATTACGTAAAACCAAACCAAATGTCTTTTAACAACTGAATGGACTTCTTCTTTAAGATGTGATGCATACATGCACACACACACCTACACACACACACACACCTCAGCTTCAGTCCTTCCAATGAATACCCAGGACTGATCTCCTTCAGGATGGACTGGTTGGATCTCCTTGTAGTCCAAGGGACTCTCAAGAGTCTTCTCCAACACCACAGTTCAAAAGCATCAATTCTTTGGTGCTCAGCTTTCTTCACAGTCCAACTCTCACATCCATACATGACCACTGGAAAAACCATAGCCTTGACTAGACAGACTTTTGTTGGCAAAGTAATGTCTCTGTTTTTTAATATGCTATCTAGGTTGTTCATAACTTTCCTTCCAAGGAGCAAACATCTTTTAATTTCATGGCAGCAATCACTATCTGCAGTGATTTTGGAGCCCCAAAAAATAAAGTCTGACACTATTTCCACTGCTTCCGCATCTATTTGCCATGAAGTGATGGATGGGACCAGATGCCATGATCTTAGTTTTCTGAATGCTGAGCTTTAAACCAACTTTTTCACTCTCCTCTTTCACTTTCATCAAGAGACTTTTTAGTTCCTCTTCACTTTCTGCCATAAGGGTGGTGTCATATGCATATCTGAGGTTATTGATATTTCTCCCAGCAATCTTGATTCCAGCTTGTGCTTCTTCCAGCCTATCGTTTCTCATGATGTACTCTGCATGCACATTAAATAAGCAGGGTGACAATATACAGCCTTGACATACTCCTTTTCCTATTTGGAAACAGTCTGTTGTTCCATGTCCAGTTCCAACTGTAGCTTCCTGACCTGCATACAGGTTTCTCAAGAGGTGGGTCAGGTGGTCTGGTATTTCCATCTCTTTCAGAATTTTCCACAGTTTATTGTGATCCACACAGTCAAAGGCTTTGGCATAGTCAATAAAGCATAAATAGATGTTTTTCTGGAACTGTCTTGCTTTTTCAATGATCCATCGGATGTTGGCAATTTGATCTCTGGTTCCTCTACCTTTTATAAAACCAGCTTGAACATCTGGAATTCACGGTTCATGTATTGCTGAAGCCTGCCTTGATGGAATGTTACTTAGGCATAAAAACAAAGAAAAATTCTGCCATATATAATAACATGAATGGGCATAGAGGTTATTATGCTTAGTGTAGTTAGAGAAAGACAAATTTCTATATAATTACCTGTATTTGGAATCTTAAAAATAGAAAGAAAAGAAAGAATGAATATAACAAAACAGAAAGGACTATAAGATATAGAAAACAAATTAGTGGTTACCAGGGGTGAGGTAGAAGGAAGGAGAAGCAAGATAGGGGTGGGGGATGAGAGATACAAACTACTAGGTATAAAGTAAATAATCTACAATTTACATTGTACAGTACAGGAACTATAGCCAATATTTCACAATAACCTTAAGTGGAATATACTCAATAAAAATACTGAATAACTGTTGTTTACCTGAAATTAGTATATATATTCTAAGTCAACTACACTTCAATATATTTTTATAAAACCCTGAAGGGTAGAAAAGAGAAATAAAATCTGGAGAGCCTGGGTGAAGGAAACAATAATGTAAGCTTTGGGAGATACCAATGACTATCTGTATTGTTCATCATAATAATCCTGCTCCTGATTCAGGGCTTAAAAAAGAGCAGCCATTCAATTCATACTGTTATATGTATGATTACATGAACTGAAACTTCCTGGTGCCAACTCTGAGTCAGATTATCAGTTAATCCTCACAACAATTTTGTGTTCTAGTTTTATTTGTACTCTTTATTAATATTTTTATTTCACTGATGATTTAAACTCACACCTAGAAGATTTTACTAATTTGCTCGAGAGAGCACATTATGACATTGGGATTCAGAACCAAGTCTCCACAATTCCTTCTGAAAGCTTCACATAACCACATTAAAAATGCAAGCCTTTAAATAAAATGGCAGTCAGCATTTCCAGGGCACATATACATGGTCAGCCCATACAAGGTGAGGAGAGCAGGGGGCTGAGTGACTTACCACTTTTGAAGTTGTCTGCTGCTGCTAAGTCACTTCAGTCGTGTCCGACTCTGTGCAGCCCCATAGATGGCAGCCCACCAGGCTACCCCGTCCCTGGGATTCTCCAGGCAAGAATACTGGAGTGGGTTGCCATTTCCTTCTCCAATGCATGAAAGTGAAAAAGGAAAGTGAAGTTACTCAGTCATGTTTGACTCTTAGCGACCGCATGGACTGCAGCCCACCAGGCTCCTCCATCCATGGGGTTTTCCAGGCAAGAGTACTGGAGTGGGGTGCCATTGCCTTCTCCGTTGACGTTGTCACTATTCCATCAATACAACTGAATGCTTTGCCTTTGAATAACAAATGGTTTCTCCAATATAAGTTGTAATCTAGTTAGTATATACTACCCAAAGGGACTTCCCAAGTGGCACAGTGGTAAAGAATCCACCTGCCAATGCAAGAGATGCAGAGGATACCAATTTGATCCCTGGGTCAGGAAGATTCCTTGGAGTAGGAAACAGCAACCCAGTCCAGCATTCTTGCCTGAGAAATCCCATAGACAGAGGAGCCTGGTGGGCTATAGTCCACAGGGTTGCAAAGAGTCTGATGTCACTGAGTGCACAGGCATGCACATACTTCCTAAAACTGTAAGCATACTTTGTATCACATTGCCACTTGTCAGCAGAGGTAGATTCATGCAGATCAGGGCCTGTAAGTTCAGTTCTTTGGGACAGACCAGTTCAGGTGAGGTAGATTCAATTAGACAGAAAAATCTGTTTCTTAACTGCAAACTGTTGTTCATAATGAAGTACAGGCAGCCCAGGTCAGATCCATCATCCCCTGCAGCCCATACAGCTCTGTTACCTGCTTGGCTGATGGCAGATCAATAGCATCATCATATACAACAGCTGCTCAAACATGAGCGTATTATTTGCTGACACGTTGATCGTTGCTGCCTATGCTCACTGCAGTAATTCCTCCTATGCAAAATTTATAGCTTCTATTCCTATATAATATTTTTCAATGATGCCCCTTATTTAGCTGACATCTGTGTGTCTTTTTCTATTCTTTTCTTCATATCAACTCTACCCCAAGTATGGTAGAAAGTTTTAGCTTTGATGGAGAAGATGCATCTTAATTCTACATATAATGAAGATTTTAACATACAAGGTGTAGACATCTTCAGGAACTGCCTTTATAGTAGAGATGTATTTTTAGATTATGTTAGATAACCAACAGTGAGTCATTTTCAGAGTTCATAAACCTGAGCTTCCAGATTAGAGTTCTCTAGATTTAGTTCTGTTCTGTCATGATTATGTTTTTACGTCACAATTTAAAATTGAAAATGAAAATATTGTTAAGCGTCAACTACTGAAAGATGATCCATATACTCATAAATATATGCCAGATACCAGAATATCAGGAAGTTTGTCCAAGTCCAGGGATTATGTCACATGCACCTATGTATCCCCATTTGCTAACTGTATGAGTTTTTTTGCACATTTTAAATGCCTGCTTGAGTCTGCGATTGTATTAAGAAGTACATATTGTGACATTTGAGAAGAATTAGCACAAAACTCCTGAAGGTTAAGATCTTCTTACCCAAGACACACCAGAAAACCTACATTGAATACATTTTTACATATTTGCCACCACACATTCTCACACTTAATATTCAGTTCTTCCTATTAGTAAATCTTAAACAGAAATTTTTGTCTGGTGACCAGCACTGCTTATATATCCATGAAAATTTGGTGTGAAAAAATACTGGATGATGAGTTATGATTATGGTAAATAATAATGATAATAACTCTTGATTTTTTTCAATAGTCTGACTAGTTTTGTTTAAATAGTGGTCAAAGCTGCACAACTTTTCAAAATATGGCAAATCTATTCAAGATAAAGTGTGACTTTTCTAATATCCCAGTTGAGACATACTTATGTTCAGACAGTTTAGGTGGACTTTTAAGATATTATCCATGATCTGCAAAGGAAGTACTTAAATTAAAAATATTCTGAACTTCTTACTGAATTTATACAATAAGCTATTAGAACTAGATTCATACATAAGCATTAACTAAGGGAGATTTGTTTTCTTAATAAATATATCTGAACTGATCACTTGAATTTCATGGACATATTCACATTAAATCAAAGAGAAATAAATGGATGCAAAAAGAGAAAAATTTATGATTTCTACATGCAGAGAAAGAGCCTATGTGAACTTTTTCCAGCTTACTTAAATGTAACTCAGAAAAAGAGCAAAGAATAAAAAAGAGCTAATCCAGAGTGATATAATATATTTAACTGTCCTCTATTTTCTTACAAAAAGAACAAAACCAAAAACAAACATTACCAGTCAAGGACAAAGTTGTGGCCTTCCATTTTTATTTTCATTTGTGAAAGCCGTTGGTGTGTTATCTATCAGCTCTCTTCAAATCAAACCAGTATTGGCTGATATAGATTAGCTGCTGAAACTAAGTAAGAGAGAATTGATAAAAACTACTGTGACAACTCCACTGCAGAAAACATAAAGGCTCATCCATAATGTATCTATTGATTGAACAAGTACTGAACCTGGCTGTTTTACCAATAAGCTACAGCAGATTGCAAAGTAATGAACTTCCCTTTTTTTAAGTCTACATTTCAATCAAGACAGTAGACTTTACCCAAAATAGGCAGATCCTACACCAGATAAGTCAAAAATCATTCTATCCCTTCCTTCCATGCTTCCTGTCTTTTCTACCGTTTCTTTTGTCTAATAACCTTTGTATTGCTATCATATGGTCATATGCATATCATATGCATTTGTTAAATGCATGCTTAGTCGCTTAGTCATGTCTAACTCTTTGCGATCCCACTGACAGTAGCCCACCAGGTTCCTCTGTCGCTGAGATTCTCTAGGCAAGAATAGTGGCGTGGGTTGCCATTCCCTTGTCCAGGGGATCTTCCTGACCCGAGAATTAAACCTGGGTCTCCCGCATTACAGGCATATTCTTTACCATCTGAACCACTAGGGAAGTCCAAGTCTGCTAAACAGGGCATACCTAAACAATTAGGACTCATAGTTCTTACTGATGAATCTTAACATCTTAGGTTAGTTCTTAATCAGATCTTATGCAGGTTGTTTTAACAGCTCCTTAAATATTCTTCTACTCCATTCTTTCCTCAGTTGAATTTATTCTCCACCCTGTAGATAGTTTTCTCAATGACTGTGTGACTAATATGTCTAAAAACGATTGTCTGTTACAGATAACTCCTCTCTCATGCACTTTATCTTTTAATTTAATTTATTGAAGCATAGTTGATTTATAATATTGTGTCAATCTCTGTTGTACAGCTAAGTGACTCAGTTATGTACATACAGACCATCATTTTTATATTCATTTCCATTATGGATTATCACAGGATATTGAATATAGCTCCTTGAACTGTACAGTACTTGATCTTGCTTGAATAGGTCATCAGATTTTCTGTGTTCATACATTACAGATGCATTTCACATGTTTAGAAGATCCTCCCTTTAACACAATCTGCTTTCCCAATTGTTCTCTATTATTTAACATTCACAAGGTGTTTAAAGTTTCCTCTTCTGATTCTGGAATGAATTAGTTGTATCCTACATAGAGTTTTCATAGAATTTTATGCATGGTTCTTAATAACAATAATATTACTAAGACTACTATTATTTTGTTTGTTTTTTATACCATTCTTTCTCCTATGCTTCCTGAGGAAATAGATTGAGTATGGGTATGTTCGTGTCTCCTATCACTGACCATACCTTTTAGGTACTATATATCCTATCCTTGCGGACAGATTCTTTACCGACTGCGCCACTAGGGAAGCCCACACTATGTATCAGTAATTTTCAAACCTGACTTTGTAACACAATCCCTTGTGGGATTTTAAAAACATATTTGGAAGGGCTTTCCTGGTGGCTCAGTCATGAAGAATCTGCCTGCCAAAGCAGGAGATTCAGGCTTGGTCCCTGGTCTGGGATGATAGCACATACTATGGGACAACTAAAGTCAATGTGATGTAACTACAAGGCCAATGCTCTAGAGCCCATGAGCCACAATCAAGAGTAGCCTGTGCTTGCTGCAACCAGACAAAGTCTGCATGCAGCGACAGAGACCTGCCACAACCATAAAAAAATAAATCTTCTTTACAAAATGAAGAATTTAAAAAAATATATATGGAGAACAGCCTGGGCTTCAAGTAAAATGTTTTAAAATGAAATTTAAATTTATTTTAAATCGGACCCAGGTAATTGCCTTTCTATTGCACTTATGATAGCAAACAATGCCCTTATAAATATTTCTGGGGAAAAAACAGTTTTATCAAATTCCCACACATGACAGCAGTTAAAAATATGATTTTGATTATATGGAAGCTGCAGGAATTGCCTCAGTCCCCCATTGTGGCTGAGAATGTACTGTTTCTTGAACCTTCTATAGCTAATCTGACTGTATAGCTTGTATTCTATGATGTTTGTGAGTTTTCTGTGGGACTCTTCAGAAACCACTAAAACTTATACATGAATATCTAAATGTTCACAATAACCTTATCAGTTGTTGTCTCTATTTTATAGTTGAAAAACTTGGTACTTACATAAAGTATATAATCCACCCAGAGTCAAAAAGTTTGGACTTAGCCTGAGCCAGGGTTAGAACACATGCAGTTTAAGTTCACAGCTTATGTTTCTATACTGTCTCTTAGGAAAATTCAAGTATGGAACTCATTCAGTACAAGTGAAGAGATGAAGATCTCCAAAACAACAAAAGAACTAAAATAGATCAGGGATCATTGTTAGAGAATTTAAAGTTACCCCCTAAAAACTGGTTTTAAGAGTAAACAAAGTATACCTTTCCCTAGTTAATATCATGCAACATTTGCAAGGACCTTGGCACAGAAAATACACCCATGTATGGATATTTTTATTTATTTCAACAATTCAGTTAAATACTCTTATCTCCATGTTAGAGAGAACATAAGTGACTTGCCCAGGTTCATGCAGGTAGGAAGGAGTAGAATGGGAACCCAAATCAGGTCTAGAAATCCCAATTCATTATTTTTGCTTGTTTTATTTTTTTCCTCCTTATTTTGATATCTGTGCCATTGATGGTTCTCCCTCTAAGATGTCAAAATTAAATAGCCATCTGCTACATATTATACCACCAGGCACAGGGTAGGAAGGAGTGAACCAAAAGAGAGAGGATACAGCTGCCTAACTTTCTTTAATGTCTATTTATGCTTATTTCATGACTGATATTCACTGTTTTATTACATGATACTATGGCATTTTACTCATCCATTCATTTTTTTAAGGGTTTTGACCTCTTCTTGCATACAAAGCACTTTCTAAAAGTGAAAGTGAAGTCACTCAGTCATATCCGACTCTTTGCAACCCCAGACTTCTCAGTCCATGCAATTTTCCAGGCAAGAGTACTGGAGTGGGTTGCCATTGCCTTCTCCAGCGGATCTTCCCCACCCAGGAATCGAACCCGGGCCTCCTGCACTGCGGGCAGACACTTTACCATCTGAGCCACCAGGGAAGCCCAATGCACTTTCTAGGCTCCAAATATATTGAGATTTATACAGCTCAATAATTTCTTAGTGAAATTATTGAAATATAATGTGATTCCTCCCAGTTTTGCACAGATGTACTATAAATCAATAATTGCTTTTTACTTTATTCATTCCTATTCCCAGTATCTTGCATTCCAGGATCTGACTTTTCTGAATGTTTCAAAATTAGGCTTTCAGGTTTATGAGTTCCCTCTCTACAGAAAATTTCATGTAAACAAGTTGTGCTGAATTTCCTGAAACAATTTATTTCATCCTCACTTGAGATGTGTGCCCATTTTCAAAGAACAAAACGGATTGGATTTGCTGCCATTTAGATGATTCCCTGGTGGCTCAGATGGTAAAAAATCTGCCTGCAATGCCAGAGACCTGGGTTCGATTCCTAGATTGGGAAGATTCCCTGGAGAAAGGAATGGCAACCCACTCCAGTATTCTTACCTGGAGAATCCCCATGGACTTAGAAGCCTGGCAGGCCACAGTCCATGGGTTTGCAAAGAGTTAGACATGACTGAGTGACTAAGCGTAGCATATAGATGATTCCCAGAAGGAATCCAAATGAGAAGAACACAGAAGGATCAACTCATAAAAGTCTGAGACTTTCTCTGCTCTGGTGCATCAAGCTTATTTGTTTCCTTCTGTTTTGAAGGCAATTAAATTTGGTTGTCTCCAGTCTACTGCTAAATTTTGTTAAGAAACCAAATCCAAAATGTTAATTTTGAAACACGACAATAGGCTCTGCAGCAGGTAGTATGTCTTATTCTATAATAGGTATATGAAAGTAAATAATAAGCATAGTATGGGGGGAAGCCAGTGTTTTATAAATATTATGAAAAATATTCACAAATTCCTCACTTCAAGATTTCAGTGTAGAACTGCACAAAGTTCTATTCACCAGTTCATAGCAGAAAGCTCACAAGTATGTGAAATAACAATATTAAAGGTGAAATGCATGCTAAAGTCACTTCAGTTGTGTCTGACTCTTTACAACCCTAAGGACTGTAGTCCTCCAGTTTCCTCTGTCCATGGGATTTTCCAGGCAAGCATACTGGAGTGGGTTCCCATGCCCTCCTCCAGGGGATCTTCCTGACACAGGGATCAAACTTGCATCTCTTCTGTCTCCTGCATTGGCAGGTGGGTTCTTCACCACTTATAGGACTAATAGTTTCAAGACAGTAAAATCTGTTCACCTATAAAAATTCACATCACTAATAATCATCAGTATAAAAATAAAAAACCAAAACCACAGATTCAATGCTAAATATATCCAAGTTATCAATTACACAAACACCATTTTACATTCCACCATTCTTTTATACCAAAGTAGGCTCTTGAGAAAAAATTCAAGGGGAAAGAATGGGAAGTGGGGAATAATGGCAAATAAAAGATAGTAAGTAAAATTTTGGGTTTGTAATTGTAACCATACACCACATATGTGTATACACAAATACACATACACAAATATATATATATATATATATCTCACTAATACACAAGTATATGTGTGTGGGTGTACTAGGAAGAAGAACAATAACATTTGTTTCTGCATTGCTAAACATTAGCACCTTGATCTGAATGCACTGCCCACAGCGTGATAATCTAGCCAGTTAATTCCTCTTGTCTGCAGTGACATCTGTTGGTGAGGGCAGAGCTGATTAACCGCAGGTTTGGTTTTCCTGGCAAAAATCAACCCACAAGCTGTTTCAGTCTCTAGCAGATGTTTCCATTCACTCTATTCATTCTGATTTTTGTATGAGTGAAACCCTTTCCAACTGAATTAATCTAGTTTTTGATGATATGAATAAAAGCAAACCTGGAACTTCATAAAAATCTCAGTAAAATGCAAATCTGCTAACTGCTGTTTTAGCAACTTCTCCCTACCCTCAAAATATGTGGAGTAGGACTGAGGTGGAGTTATATTCTGATGCTGGAGGTATGTTTAGAATATGAACTGTCAGGATATATGTTAGCAGGAATTCAGTATATTCTCTTATGATCCCATGTCTTGTACTGAGATTTGTCAGGGAAGTACTGAAAATACTAAACAAGGGCAAACCACTTATAATCTGGATCTCAGGCAAAGGGATGGGGGTCTGAGGGATACTTTTCATGGAAGAGTGAGGGAGCTGGGTATAGGACCGTCTGCTAACCTGACTACATGTTATTAGACATCCTAGAAGATCTTATTTTCAGCAGTTGAACCACACTCCAGACTAAATAAACCTTTCTTTGTGTGATAAGAGCATTAAAACTTCTAAAAATCCTCTCATGAGGTTTCAATTTGCAGCCAGGTTGGAGTTTTAAGGTGGACTTTAGAAAATGCCAAGCTAGTGCTGGACTTTCAGCTCTTTCCATAACCCGTCCTGAGATCCTGCCATCTGTCTCTCCATTTACCCAACTTGAAAAAGATGGTTATACATACACAGTTGTTTAAAGATGAAAACAGATCAAGTAAGTAAAAGACTATATCACATATTAAATGTTTAGGACATTTAAATTTCCTCAAGTTCTCACTTCTTTGGCCACATTTATATTGATGCATAATTTATCATATTTATTTTTCTTCTTTCACTGGGCCGTTTTCTCCTTTAAGAATTTTACAATGACTATTACTTTCTAAATTGGAAAAAATAACTTAAGTTCTATTAAAAGTGTTGGCGAGGCACATTAGGCTGCACAGCTAAAGATCTCCGTGTTCCACTGTGATACACTCAGGTTATCTTCTTATTTTTCTACACAACCATTTCAGTGTGGCCCTTCTGCCATCACATCAGTACACATGCTTTTAATCAAACTTGTTTATATATTATGTATACACTGAGATAAGGACTTTTTCCCAAAGGGATGTGGTATATACTAAGAATTGATAATTAAAACTCAGTATAGCACCGTTTCATTTTTGACTCATAAGTACTCAAATTTATTTTATTCATATATTCCTATTATATAATATTTTTCAAAAATATCAGCACAGTCATAAAAGTATATGTGTGTGTTTGTATGTTTGTGTCTGTGTGTGCATGTGTGTGTGTGTTGATTCATTAGTCTGACTGATGGAGAAGTTTTAATATATGAGCATACAGAAAACCTATTCCTACAATGAGGTCCATTCAAATGAAGACTATAATGATTATTTTCACTGTTCATTTTGTTTTTGCTATATGAAATTCTGTAAAATTTACGATGGGGAGAAGGTGTTGAGTACTAGATTTAGTATTTACAACTGAGCACAGGATTAACTTCATGGCGTTATAACAAAGTATTCATTGACTGGCAAAATAAAACTAAATGCTTTCATTGTAAAAGTGAGAACATAAGCCATGAGAATAACAGGTCACAGTGCTTAAAAAGGACATTCCTAGATTTTTTTTTCTTAACTAATAATAACTTTTTTGGTAAATGTTCATTATTAGAAATTCCAGCAAAATAAGAATGAACACAAGAAATTACTCTCAGATAGATATGTATCTAAAAAAGGGATTTTACAGTGCATGCTATTCTTAAGTAAAATATTCATTTCTTTTTACTCGAGTTCAGTAGATAAAGGAAACAATGAAAAACTAAACAAATTTAAATAAACTTCAATTATTCCTATACAAGAGATAGCAGTATATAAGAATGATATTTTTGAAAGAAGAATGCAAAATTGCTGAGTATAGAATTATGACCTACTTTCAATTTTATATTTCAATTTTAAATATTATCAGTTGACTTCTTGATAAGAAATCCGATAAGGGACTGAGTTCTCCCACTTCTTCCTGGAGCTTCTGTGTTGTTTAATTACAGAGCACACCATTCACATTTTACAGCAATGACTCCCCTTGGAGCTGTGTAATATAGCAACCATGATTCTTCCCACATTCCAGAGTGTGTTGGTTGTATGGTAAATATTTTCTTTCTCAAGGATAATAAGACTTTCTGTTTTGTAACCATAACTATCACAGTTCCTTGGTTTTAGCTCTTTATTTAAATGGTTTCAATAATACTGTTTTTATTCATTTTACTGTTGGCTAGATTTCATGATTCATACATGTCTTCAGGAAATATCTGCACATTTACAGCCTCTGAAGGTTTTATTTTTATGTATATTTATATATCCCTTCATATACTAGTGTATATTTTATAATTCAAAGAATACATTAAAAGGATAAAGTGAAAATTAAAGTAATATTTCCTTTCTACACATGGAGTGCTTGTCTTTTGTGTCTCCTAGAAGAGAGCATCTCTGATATTGGAGACCAGCCCCTACATGCTACATACCAGTAACAAGGAATTTTTTTGGAAAGTCAGCTCATTTAAAGGCAGCAGCTATTGCGCACACAGAAATTTCCATGCAGTTCTGAGTTTGCTTGCCATTTGCTGTCATTCTTTCTACACAGACACATTTTCTATTTCCAAATTCAAATAGTTTTCTTCAGTTGCTTTTCAGGAAACCATTGGATGTAACCAGCCATTACAAACTTTTTATGATGGCCAATTTCAATCTATCCATTTAATTTTTCATATGTACAAGTAGCAACTCAATCAGTACTTGAGAAATAAATGCAGAACTCAGCACATAACCTTGGCACCAGAGTCCATGTGTGTTATATTTGGCCCCCTAGCCTGAGGGGCGCTGCTGAAATACTATTCCTCCACACTTTAGACTGCTCTATGGACTTTGATCCACGAGTATCAGTACCGCCCTACAATACAAACATGCTAGCACTGTGGTCCTCAAAATTTGGTGAATATCAGGATTACCTGGAAAACACATTAAAGGCTAGGCTTCTCGGTCCCATGCCCAAAGTTTATGATTCAATAGGTCTGGGTGGTATGCAAAATCTTTCTCTGGTTACTAGGTAATTCTGATTCTGCTGGTGAAAAAAAAAACAGCATTTTTAAATATACACCATGGAATATTACTCAGCCGTTAAAAAGAATTCATTTGAATCAGTTCTAATGAGATGGATGAAACTGGAGCCCATTATACAGAGTGAAGTAAGCCAGAAAGATAAAGAACATTACAGTATACTAACACATATATACGGAATTTAGATAGATGGTGGCGATAACCCTATATGCAAAACAGAAAAAGAGACACAGAAGTACAGAACAGACTTTTGAACTCTGGGGGAGAACGTGAGGGTGGGATGTTTTGAAAGAACAGCATATATATTATCTATGGTGAAACAGACCACCAGCCCAAGTGGGATGCATGAATCAAGTGCTCAGGCCTGGTGCACTGGGAGGACCCTGAGGAGTTGGGTGGGGAGGGAGGTGGGAGGGGGGATCGGGATGGGGAATACGTGTAACTATATGGCTGACTCATGTCAATGTATGACAAAACCCAAAAAAAAAAAAAAAAAAGAAGAATAAAAGACTATCCTAGAAAAAAAAAAAAAAATTACAATTTTCTGGCATTCCTGGTTGGTAGTTTCCTGTCTCCATGACTATGGGAGTGACAACAGCTTCTTTCCACAGTAAGGTATTTGGGTCTGCTGGGCTCTCAGACAAATAACTAAGAAGAAGATAGCAATCAGCTGAGTTTTATGTTTTATGATAATGTTTGTTGTTCTTAACCATAACAGTCCCCAAACTTTTTGGCACCAAGGATCAGTTTCATGAAAGATGGGGATGGGGGGTGGGTGGCGGCAAGGAATAGGTTCAATCTCACCCAGAACTCACCTCCTGCTGTGGGGCCTGGTTCCTAATAGGCCATGAACAAATGCCTGTCTGTGGCCAGGATGACAACTTAGCTGAACATGGTATTTCAGGCTTATTTTAGGTTTTTCCCTCAGCACTTCACACACATTGCTTTACTGTGTTATGGAACTGAATATTGCAGATGCCAGCCTGAAGGTAACTTACTCTTCTCTCTTTATACCTCTAAAGATTCATTGTTTAAATCTTTTATGTTCAATAAGTTAACCAGGCTATGGCTGGACATCCACTATGGCATCATTATTCCTTTAATTAAAAGTGTTCCTTTGAAATGTATATTTAGTCCATCCTTCATTACAGGAAAATCATCTGCTATTTCATTATAATGATTTACCTTTTTTCACAGAAGGTCATAATTATCCTTATTTAGGATCATATTTGACTGTTTCCATATCAATCATCTTCCCTCTATCACTAAAGTCTCTGATATATTTTCTCTGCTTGTGATTTATTGAAGCCTTTCACTATGTTAGTAATTTGATTTTCAATAGTATTTATTCTTCTTCTAACTGGCTTCCATTTTCCCCCTTTAGTCCTACAATGAATCTATTTTGCTTATCCGTTGTTTTTTTTTTTTTTTCCTTGACTAAGAAGATCTGACTATGGTTTAATCATTTCATTTTCCACTTTTGGCTTATTTAATTCATGTTCTTACTAAGATATTCTGAAGAGTATAGTACATAGGAATACTGAATAGGGAGTTTTGTTTCTTGTTTGTTTTTTTCACTCTTTGAGTTAAATTTTCTCTTGATTTGTTTTCACTTTTTTTTTCACTTTTGCATTTTTTTCTTTTCTATTGTTCTTATTATCTGCTTGCTTGTGTGTTTGACACAAATGCCATATTATGCTTTTTAATCTCTTTGATATTATAGGAACAGATATGTCCAGACCTGCTTAATGTCTAATGTAATACAGTTCAACACTCTTTAGCCCAGTTTTCTGCATTTTAAAACTTCTCTTTCCTCCACTATAGCCTTGATTTATTCTATCAACTTTTTTGAAGTTGTAAGATAATAAAGAGCTGTTGAAGAGAAGAGCTTGGCTGGTTCTCAGGACCTCTATTGCTGGAGTCCTGAAACATGCTTTCTAATCTCAGTCTCTGTCACCTGAGACAACCTGACCCGCACAGGGAAGAATCTTCTTTCTCTAATTTTAACACTTCATCCTGAATGGTCTAGTGGTTTTCCCTGCTTTCTTCTATTTAAGTCTGAATTTGGCAATAAGAGGTTCATGATCTGAGCCACAGTCAGCTCCTGGTCTTGTTTTTGCTGACTGAATATAGCTTCTCCATCTTTGGCTGCAAAGAATATAATCAATTTGATTTTGGTATTGATCATCTGGTGATGTCCATGTGTAGAATCTCCTCTTATATTCTTAGAAGAGGGTGTTTGCTATGGCCAGTGCATTCTCTTGGCAAACTCTGTTAGCCTTTGTCCTGCTTCATTCTGTACTCCAAGGCCAAATTTGCCTGCTACTCCAGGTATCTCTTGACTTCCTACTTTTTCATTCCAGTCCCCTATAATGAAAAGGATATCTTTTTTGGGTGTTAGTTCTAGAAGGTCTTGTAGGTCTTCATAGAACTGTTAAGCTTCAGCTTCTTCAGCATTATTGGTTAGGGCATAGACTTGGATTACTGTGATACTGAATGGTTTGTCTAGGAAACAAACAAAGATCATTCTGTGTTTTTGAGACTGCACCCAAGAACCGCATTTCAGACTCTTTCATTTACTATCAGGGCTATTCCATTTCTTCTAAGGGATTCTTGCTGAGAATAGTAGATATAATGGTCATCTGAGTTAAATTCACTCATTCCACTCCATTTTAGTTCATTGATTCCTAAAATGTTGATGTTCACTCTTGCCGTGTCCTGTTTGACCACTTCCAATTTACCTTGATTCGTGGACCTAACATTCCAGGTTCCTATGCATCAGACTTTACGTCCATCACCAGTCACATCCACAACTGGGTGTTGCTTTTCTTTTGGCTCTGTCTCTTCACTCTTTCTGGAGTTCTTTCTCCATTTTTCTCCAGTAGCATATTGGGCACCTACCAACTTGGGGAGTTCATCTTTCAATGTCCTGTCTTTTTGCCTGTTCATGCTGTTCGTGGAATTCTCAAGGTAAGAATACTGAAGTGATTTGCTATTCTATTCTCCAATAAGGAATTTTGAACTCCTTATTGAAAAATTCAGACTTAAATTGAAAAAAGAAGGGAAAACCACTAGATTATTCAGGAATGACCTAAATCAAATCCTTAACGATTATACAGTAGAAGTGACAGATTCAAGGGATTAGATCTGATAGACATAGTCCCTGAAGAACTATGGACAGAGGTTTGTGACATTGTACAGAGGGCAGTGATTAAGATGATCCCCAAGGAAAATAAATGCAAAAAGGCAAAATGGTTGTCTGAGGAGGCCTTACAAACAGCTGGGAAATAAGAAAAGCTAAAAGCAAAGGAGAACAGGAAGTATATACCCATTTGAACGCAGAGTTCCAAAGAATAGCAAGGAGAGATAAGAAAGCCTTCCTTAGTGACCAATGCAAAGAAATAGAGGAAAACAATAGAACAGAAAACACTAGAGATCACTTCAAGAAAACTAGAGATACCAAGGGAATATTTCATGGAAAGATGGGCACAATAAAGGACAGAAATCATATGGACCTAACAGAGGCAGAAGATATTAAGAGGTGGCAAGAATACAGAGGAGAACTATACAAAAAAGATCTTCATGACCCAGAAAACCACTGTGGTGTGACCACTCACCTAGAGCTAGACATCCTGGTGTGAGAGGTCAAGTGGGCCTTTGAAAGCATCACTATGAACAAAGCTAGTAGAAGTGAGGGAATTCCAGCTGAGCTATTTCAAATCCTAAAAGATGATGCTATTAAATGCTGCATTTAGCATGTCAGCAAATTTGGAAGACTCAGCAGTAGCTACAGGACTGGAAAAGGTCAGTTTTCATTCCAATCCCAAAGAAAGGCAATGCCAAAGAATGTTCAAACTACTGAACAATTGTACTCATCTCACATGCTAGTAAAGTAACGCTCAAAATTCCCCAAGCCAAGCTTCAACACTAAGTGAACCATAAACTTCCAGATGTTCAAGGATTTAGAAAAGGCAGAGGAACCAGAGATCAAATTGCCAACATCTGTTGAACCACAGAAAAAAGCAAGAGAGTTCCAGAAAAACATCTACTTCTGTTTTATTGCTTATGCCAAAGCCATTGACTGTGTGAATCACAACAAATTTTGGAAAATTCTTCAAGAGATGGGAACAACAGATCACCTGACCTGCCTGCTGAGAAATCTGTATGCAGGTCAAGAAGCAACAGTTAGAACTGGACATGGAACAACAGACTGGCTCCAAATAGGGAAGGGAGTATGTCAAGACTACATTGTCACCCTGCTTATTTAGCTTATATGCACAATACATCATGGAAAATGCCAGGCTGCATGAAGCACAAGCTGGAATCAAGATTGAAGTCTCTCAGTCATGTCCGACTCTTTGCAACCCATGGACTATAGCCAGCACCAGGCTTCTCTGTCCTTGGAATTCTCCAGGCAAGAATACTGGAGTGGGTTGCCATTTCCTTCTCCAGGGGATTTTCCCGACCTAGGGATAGAACCTGGGTCTCACACATTGCAAGCAGACACTTTACCATCTGAGCCACCAGGGAAGCCTGGGTGCCGGGAGAAATATCAATAACCTCAGATATGCAGATGGCACCAGCCTTAGGGAAGAAACCATAGAAGAACTAAAGAACCTCTTGATGAAAGTGAAAGAGGAGAGTGAAAAATTTATCTTAAAACTCAGCATTCAAAAAATTAAAATCATGGCACCTGGTCCTATCACTTCATGGGAAATAGATGGGGCAACAATGGAAAGAGTGAGAGACTTCTCTGGAGCTAGCATGGATTCCAAAATCACCGCAGATGGTCACTGCGGCCATGAAATTAAAAGATGCTTGTTCTTTGGAAGAAAAACTATGACCAAAAAAGACATCAAATTAAAAAGCGAAGGTCCATCTAGTCAAAGCTATGGTCTTTCCTGTAGTCATGTATAGATGTGAGAGTTGGACTGTAAAGAAAACTGAGCACCGAAGACTTGATGCTTTTGAACAGTAGTGCTGGAGAAGACTCCTGAGAATCCCTTGGACTGCAAGGAGATCCAACCTGATTACCACTCTAAAGGAAATCAGTCCTGGATATTCATTGGAAGTACTGATGCTGAAGCTGAAACTCCAATACGTTGACCATCTGATGCAAAGAACTGACTCATTGGAAAAGACCCTGATGCTGGGAAAGATTGAAGGCAGGATGAGAAGGGCAAGACAGGGATGAGATGGTTGGATGACATCACCAGCTCGATGGACATGAGTTTGAGCAAGCTCTAGGAGTTGGTGGTGGACAGGGAAGCCTGGCGAGCTGCAGTCCATGGGGACTCAAAGAGTCGGAAATGACTGAGTGACTGAACTGAACTGAACTGAACTCTTCATCCAATATAATCCGAGATACTGTAAATTAGCTTGCTCTTCTGAAATCCTCCCGTGGTAAGTGGATATAAAAGAGCTCTCTTTATACCAAGTATCTATGTAATTCTCTATGTAATTGGTAGATACTGCTGAATATTGTCAGTGTTTCACTAAACTCTTTCTCCGTGCCTTTTGTGGGTCAGGAAGATCCACTGGAGCAGGGATAGGCTACCTGCTCCAGTATTCCTGGGCTTCCCTTGTGGCTCAGCTGGTAAAGAATCTGCCTTAAATGCAGGAGACCTGGGTTCAGTCCCTGAGTTGAGAAGATCCCGTGGAGAAGGGAAAGGCTACCCACTCCAGTATTCTGGCTTGGACAATTCCATGGACTGTATAGTCCGTGGGGTTCCAAAGAGTTGCACATGACTGAATGAATTTCACTCACTCTTTCTGACTGTAGCAGTGTATTGAGAACCACACTGTGAAACGTTGAAATGTCTGTTTTCCTTTATTATTTATAATTTACAATTTATGTAATGAAATTGTATCCTTTTTCTTGCTCATTTGCTCATTTTTACTCATTATTGTGAACAATTGCTTCTATGTTCTGAGCTCACAATACATATTTAACTTCTAGAGTTCTTGCTTCATGTATCTTCTCCCCCTCTAGATTACAAATCTCTTCAAAAGTAGAGACTATGCTCTTTGTTCTTGAGTCAGTAAAATTACTGATAATGGTGTCTTATATAGAGCACAAATTTAATTGAATTTATTAAAACATGAGTTTTTAAAAATACTTTGTATAAATTTATGAAAATCACACAGCTATGTAATATAGTAATAAGAAAACCTAGGAATATATTTTAAACAAGTGGCAACAAACATATATATATTAATAATTACCTTATATGTAAATAGATTAAAGAGATGGAAAGATATACCATGTTCTTGGGCTGGAAGAATCAATTTGTTGAAACGATCATACTATCCAAGGTAAACTACAAATTCAATGCAATCACACCAAAATACCATGAGAATTTTTCACAGAACAAAACCAAATAATTTTTAAAAATATATAGAAACACAAAACATCCTAAATAGCAAAAAAAAAAATCTTCAGAAAAAAAAAATTGCTGAAGGAATCAAACTTCTTGATTTCAGACTGTAATACAAATCTACAGTAATCAAAATAGCATGTTGCCAGCATAAAAACAAATTTTCATATCAATGGAATAGAATATAGAGCCACAAGATAACTCCATGAACTTATGGCCAAATACGTTATGACAAAGGAGGTAAGAATATATAGCAGGAAAACAGCATGTCACCAGTAAGAGGTCCTGGGAAAACTGAAGAGCAGTAAGCAAAAGAATAAAACAAAAATATTTCTTCACATCACATGCAGGCACATGAAAAGATGCTTAACATGGCTGAATATCAAAGAAATGCAAATCAAAACTCCGGTGAGATACCACCTCACACTGGTCAAAATGGCCATCATCTAAAAGTCTACCAATAATAAATGCTAGAGAGAGTGTGGAGAAGAGGGAACCTTCCCACACTGCTGGCGGAAATGTAGATTGGTGCAGCCACTATGGAGGTTTCTTTAAAAACTAAACAGTTGAAGGTTTCTTAAAAGACTAAAAATAGAGTTACCATATGATCCAGCAATCGTGCTGTAGTACCTATATCTGGAGAAGATGAAAACTCTCATTTGAAAAGATATATGCACCCCAATGTTCAGTGCTATACTATTTACAATAGTCAGGATATGGAAGTGGACTTAAATATCCATCGACAGATGAATGGATAAAGAAGATGCCATGTGCACGTGCACACACACACGAACACACACACACACACACGAACACACACACACATGCATACACACAGTGGGATATTACTTAACCATTAAAAATAATTAAATAATGCCATGTTAGCAATGTGGGTGGACCTAAGGATTATTACACTAAGTGAAGTAAGTCAAACAGAGAAAGACAAGTACATTACATCACTTATGTGTAGAAGCTAAAAATAATGATACAAATGAACTTATTTACAAAACAAAAATAGAGTCACAGATGCAGAAAGCAAACTTATATGGGGAGGGATATATTGGAAATCTGGGATTAAAAGATGCACAGTAGTTTATATGAAATAAACAATAAAGACCTACTGCATAGCACAGAGAACTATATTCAGTATCATGTAATCGCCTTTAATGGACAAGAATCTGAACATAATATATATTATATGCGTGTGTGTGTGTATATACATACATATGTCAAAATGTACTACCACTAAGATAGTAATGAAATTATGAAATTGCTTTTGTGAGATCTGATTGCTGTTTTAAGTTATTCATGTTTTCTGATAAGACCTTTAGGAAGACATTACAAGCATGCATGTTGGAGGTTATGATTTTTAGCTAGACCTCTTACTAGTCATTACATTGGCCAAGTTACTTAATCATTCTGTGCTTCAGTTTCTTTATCTGTAAAATGGAAATAACAAAAGTAGTACCTAATAGATTGTGGGAATAGAATGAGTTAATACATGAAACACATATGGTGCCTAGCATGTAGTTCATGCATTAGATATATTTGCTGCTGTCTGTTGTAACCAAATCATTGATTTACCAAGAGAAATAAAAATAAAACATTTTAATAAACAGCTTTCTATTAAGTATAGACTCTGAAAGATTTTAGTGAGCCTTACTATTGCCAAAATATATTCTCCTTTTCTATGTATCTCACTATTTGAAGAAAATATCACATTCTCTAATGAAACTATCATTAAATAATTTAAATATTCATGAGAACTATACTTGGCAGTAATTACCACCTGATACTGTGCTTTGCTGAATACACTAAATAGAATAATTTGAAATGAAGATGGTCCTTCAAATATCGAAATTATTCATTATAGGAAATAATTGGTGAACAGAGATGGATTGGATGGTTTCAATTGTGGCTAAGTATAACTCTGTTACTGTATTAGAGCCAAAGATTATTTACCAATGTTGTATTGATACAAACAATATGATGCTTGTAGATATAGAGCTACTGGTTTTAAGATTAATTATTACATTTCTGAAATTTATTAAATATGAAATAAAACAAGTGAACTCTACCTCTACATTTTCCAGAGTAATAAGCATAGATGAAATTAAGTCATTTATAATTGAATGATAATACATATCTATTATTTATATAGACTTAATGGGGCATTATATTGGCTTTCATTCTCTGAGATACAAGACTCTTAAGGACTGCTTCAGTGATGAAATATTTAACCAAAAGATCTTTGGGGGAAATGAGGACATTTTAATATCCTAAAGAAAAAACTCTATAAGCTATGCAAAACTTACTTGAAGGTGAGACCGCATTATGTTTATCAAATAAATAAGTACATTTCGGAGATTATTAATGCTATGTAGTCAAAAATAATATTTTGCTGTAAGATTAAGTCCATGGGCTCACAAAGAATTGGACACGACTGAGCGACTCAACTGAACTGAATGATTAAAATAAAGAAAATTTGTGTCACAAGTTACTTCTAATAAAACTTGAGTTGATTGCTTTTATTGAAACTGTAAAATTATTGGTGAGATTGGAGATATCTGAAGGAATATCTCAATTAGTAACCACAATTTGGGCATATTTAAGTTTTTCCAATCTTTTTTCAACAAAGAGTTCAAATACACAGAAATACTGAAAGAATGGTGCAGTGAACACACATATATTGACCTCATAGTTTCTATAATTAATAATTTGCTATATTTGCTTTATCATACATCTATCTATCTTTGCAATTATCTATATTTATATCTATCTTTGTGTGTGTTTAGTCAGTGAGTCATGTTCAAGTCTCTTGAGACCCCTTGGACTGTAGCCCATCAGACTCCTCTGTTCATGGGATTCTCCAGGCAAGAACAGTGGAGAGGGTTATCATTTCCTTCTCCAGGGGATCTTCCTGACCCAGGGATTGAACCACAGTCTCCTGCATTGGCAGGTGGATTCTTTACCACTGAGCCACCAGGGAAATCTACATCTATCTTTATTTTGATGCATTTCAAAATAACTTGCAGAAATCAAGTTGTAACATGTACACTTTGCTTCTACATGCTTTAGCATGCATAACATTAACCAGAGTTCAATAACTGTATGTGGATTTTTTGGGGGGGAGGTAGCTTTACCTTCCACGATATATACAAATCTAAAGTTTACCATTCAGTGAGTTACTGGGGATATGTCTATTTTTGATTCACAGAAATATTCAACACACATTAAGGAAAATATATATTGAGGGTATTTTTTCAGAGACTCAGAACTATAAACATGAACAGCAATTTCTCATATAGAAAAAACTATAACAATGTAAAAATGTCTTTAAAATGGACCTTTGGGAATGTAATTATTTGTTTATCCAGTTTTACAAATAACTTTCAATTCAAAATATAAGACACATATTTTCAAGTGGCGACAAAAGTAATCTTTATAAGCAATCTAATTATATTACTTCAGCCTTTTCCTTATTCAGCTGATATAACACAGAAAGCACGATTTGACACATCATATACGTGAAGCTCTACGTTATACAAAATGCACAAAGAAAAGAAAATGCCCCACACATTGATTTGCAGTATATATATGTGTGTCAAATGCTATTACTTGACATTAAACAGCTACAGTCTGAGACATTGTGAGAGTGTGTGTGTGTGCACACGTGTGCACAGTCATAGTATCAAGGAAATGAGAGTTAGAGCATGTATACAGTTTTACAAATACTCCAGTGCATCCGAATAATAATAATAGAGAGAAGACATCCTAGAAAATCATTCACATAATATATCATTCTTTAATAACCACCACAGCCATAACACTTTGAGCATTTATTTTCCTGTTGAAGCTAAAATTGCTGTAATTTTTTTCCCTGTAATTTATTTCCCTGGAAATTTTAACTCAAAGGAGCATCTGCTCTACAATCCTTGTCCCTATTGACCACTCTTTCCCATCATATTACAACTGGGTTCACAAAACTCAGGGTCACCAACAATCTGGCCAATGGTCACAAGTGACTCATTGACTTAAAAATTCTCTCCCCTGATAGACCAGTACTTAGAATAAATCTAGTTAAAATTAACACATATCATAATACAACCCCAGGCTTTTATAAGGAGATTGTGTTCTTCTTAAAATATTTAAATAATGTCATTCACATAAATTTACTTGGAGATGTACTATTTCCAATTCCACATAAATCTACAACATAGACACATGTAGTTTAACCTTGAATGTCTCCTCCAATGTTAAAAATAAAAGAGCAATCATCTTAACATTTATGAGATACTGACTATATACTTAGTAAAAGATAGTACATATTAAACTAGAAGAGTAAAGTACTAAGGTTTTAGCTTTTAAGTGAAAGCTGTGTGGCCTCAGCAAAATCACTTCATTCCTCTGAGCCTCATTAATTTCACTTGTGAGAAAACATGGTAATTGGCCAAAAGAAGTTTCTGGCTCTTTCCAACTCTGAGGTTCTCATATTCTAAGAATAATCTGTACAGGCAGACTCTTTGATCCTTTTTCACTTGGTAATTGTAATGGAGTATAATGCCATCTGGGGCAAGACATTAAGTTTGCAATTGCATTTTTTTTTTTTTTTTTTTTACCTAATCAGTAGATATTTGAAGTGGCTCATGTTCCAGACTTAGTGCTAAGCACATCTTTGTATTGGTTTGAAGTGGTTCAAGCAGACATATTGAGGAGAACTGATATAAAATGGTGATTCCACAAGGAACATTTAAATGAAGCAATTATAAGATATATTCATTTAAGAAATATTTTGCCAAGTAGCTTTTCTTTTCATATTGTCATACTGGCTGACCAACTATTAATCAAGCTCTCCATCTCTCAGTATGGTAAAAGACAAATGAATTTTGTCATCAGCTGAGCCATCTGTCTCCTCATACTGCTCTGCTATTTTTCCTTTTGAAACTCTTTAACTAAAAGTAGAAATGGAGGAGGAAGGAGAGGTAATCAGTGAATATAACAGCATTTCATATGCTTTGATTATTTTTTAATACTTAGGTAATATGAGGTATAAATAGCACTTCATATACGTTTGCTGTTATACATTCAAGGTCCAATGAACTTTTCAGGGAAAAATTAGATACTGCCTGGAGTATAGATGCAATAAAATTTGTCTGCTCTAAGCTGAGCGCTGTGGTGCTAGGCCCTGCATATTAAGAGATGTGAATTCTCTGAACCAAAGCAAAAAGAAGTCTCACATCTGTGTCTCTAGTATTTTTCTGTTCTGGGAGAATAGAGTGCCTGGGGCTCTCACATCAAGAGGGTTAAGGTTTCCTTTATAAAGTGTTGACAGTAATTCTTACCATTCTCTTGGCCATCTATCACAAAACAGCTACTTATTTCTCTTGGCTTTATTGGGAATCTATCTGCCTGAACTTAGATGTCTGAAATGAGAGTGAAAGATAGAGAGCAGAGCCAAGGAGAGGAAACAGAAATGCACTCGCAAATAAAAGCCCCCTGAACCAATCTCCCACTACCATGGGAAGCCCTACTGCAGTGCTCTTGGCTGGAAGCCACCTGTCTTAGGCGCATCCTGTGTGGGCACTTCTATTTATCTCAGAGGGCAGCCCGTCTCTTGACTGGGCAGCACCAACAATCAGGAAACTGAAAGGGTGGAAGTGTTATCCTCTGTAATCTGGCCCTATGCTGCCTTGGACAAGTCTACCTTGATTTCTGTTTGCTGACTTACAGCAAATTGAAGAGAGGCAACCATTCTCCAAGGCAGTCTCTCTTTACTTCAGGTAAATCAACAGTTCCTTTGGTGGGTCCTTATGCTTTCCTGTCTCCTCAACCTTCCTGTTACTCTTCTTTGGACATTCTGAGGCTTCCCCAGGAAAAATTATATTTAGGAACCCTGTTGGCTGCCTTACAAATGGATCACTCTTTTTAATGAGATAGATTTTACTACATCAAGCATTGAATTGAGGAAAAATAGAAGCTTCCCACTTCTATTTTGCATAGTTGAGTTGTTGGAATTTTACAATAAATATATAACTATTTTGTGGCAATGAAATAATTTAAACAAACAAACAACAACAGCAAAAACCAAGGCCCTGGATTTCTTTCCTACATAAAAAGTAAAGAAGATTCAAGGCATGAAAATTCTCTTGTGACTCAATGGTCATTTATGAAGTGCAGATAGATTTATTATGGCATCTTCATGATTGATAGGGACAAATCTTGCTATATATGAGAGATTTAGGTTCAGAGGCTATCAGTTTTTACACTGTATTTTATATGTTTTCCAGAAAATATGCTGAGGAGTCATTCCTCTGTTTCTTTTTTTTAAAAGCCCAAACACATTCTCAGGTAGAGAGACCTCAAACTATTTGGCATTAGACACATGCAAGAATATTCCATCTTGTTCTGTCAAAAACAGCATAAACTTCTCTTTGAACATCTGAAGCATCCTAAAGTTTCACACCATGCCAGAAATAGAATCCTTGAAGAAGGCCATTGGTAGATACTCTTCCTCTGAAAATAGAACTATGTCTTATTCAACTTTGGGTTTTTGGGGTCCTGCCTAGTGCCTGACCCATGAGAGGTGCTGGAACCTGAAAACAACCTTGAGGTAAAGTAGCCTGTTATTAGTTTAGGGACAGTAGCTGGTGGCTGCTGTTTTTTTTTTTTTTTTTCTGCCTTTTGAATAAAACAGTACAGTCCTCTGAGTATTACAGAGCATGACTGGAAAAGGACATCAGTATTTCTGGATATCTTTTTCTTAGTATTTAATTACAAAGTAGAGAGCAAATACTAGCTGCTTGCTCTATATAACACACATAGCAAAAGAAGAGCTGCCCCTGCTACTATGAACCCATTTTTCAGACAGAAAAGACCTCAGAAATGTTTCTGAGATTCCTTCCTGGTTTAGGAGGAACCAATTTACAACATGGGAGAGGGGAAGTTAGGAATTGCTACCATTTAACTAGCTCTCCAGTGGCTCAGATGCAAGTGGATTGATCTGCAGCTACATGGAGTGGCACATGTGGCAAGTGAGTAGAATTTACACTTGTGCTTAGAGTAGGCAGTGACTTTCCTGACAGTTCCAATGTCCAGGCAATCTTTGTGAACTATCCCTGGAATGAAGGCTTGTTGTTGGCATACCTAAAAGATATGGAAGTTGAAGCCTATGTTCTTGTCACAATTTCAATTCACATCTTTTTTTAAATACTGCAGGCCAAGAGAAATAAGGCAATATGTGTGTGTGCACATATAATTGTTATTTAACTAGAATCTATTCAAATGTTTCTTTAAGAGTTTTATGATCTAAAATTACAGGAAAGCCAATGTTTTATCAATTTATGAGGAGCCATGATGATGTCAATATATTATCTAAGTGTTGGAAAAAAGCAAAAATAAGTGAGATTATGCATATAATGTATACTCTACTTCAATTTAATAAGAACTAAGGATTTATAAAGAGTTGCATATCATGGTGATGGTAGTGGTGTAAACCACTAAGCTGTGTCCAACTCTTGAAACACCACAGATTGTCGCCTGCCAGGCTCCCTGGTCCCCGGGATTTCCCAGGCAAGAATACTGGAGTGGGTTACCATTTCCGGCTCCAGGGAATCTTCCCAACCTAGGGATCGAATGTCTCCTGGCTTACCAGGCAGATTGTTTATCACTGATTCACCAGGAAGCCTGGTGTTATATATCATAGAAACAGAAAATTGTAGGGTATTGATAAAACACATATTGAGTGTCTACTGTGTACAGATAGTAAAAATATTTAATAACTTTTTATTACCTAAGATTGAAATATTACCTGCTTTACTTTTCACTGCTGTCTATGGGATGGCTCACGCACTCTTGTAACATGTCACAATAGACTTTTCATTGAAATCATAAAAATGCTCATTTTGTTACCCATACTCTGTGAAGGCTCTGCATTCATTATATAAATTTTTTATACTTAATATCTTTCAATGTGCCTATAATATATTAGGTATTAAATAAATGTGTTTTGAATGAATAAACCCAGAAATGAATAGTCCCTTTTAAAGTAGCCCATATAATTCTACAAGAGACCTAGAGAACTAGGTCTAAGAGAACTAGGTCTTAGGAGAGACCTAAGAGACCTAAGTTCTCTAGGTCCTAGAGAACTAGACTAAGTTTAAATATCTGTCACCAACATGAATATACCAAATCCACCATGACTAACAATTATTTTAGGAAGATTCTTTAATGCATGATCTGGTACTTAGTATAAAATCAACTCCTTTATATTATTTTAGTCTCTTAAGTATTTTCTTATTATTACTATTATTTTATATTATATCATATTGCTATTATTTTATAGTATTATTTTATATTTTAGTCTCTTATTATTTTACTCTCTTTTTATCCAGAGTCACATTTCCTAAGTTGATATTCAGAAACAAATGTTTTTAAAGCATTACATGAATTCACATTAAATCCTTCCTCCCATATTTTCTTGGATTTTTTAAGTGAATTTCTAGGAGTTGGTAACTGAAACACATAATAATGTACACAATTACATGATTCTCAACTAAGAAAATAGCTGCCATAGCCAAATTAGTCTAACAACTGCTTGAAGAAAGAAGAAACAATAACAGTAGACACTTACTGAGGATCATCACCTTTTTAAATTTTTTTTATTTTTAATTGAAGGATAATTGCTTTACAGTATTGTGTTGGTTTCCACTGAACATCAACATCAAAATGAATCAGTCATAGGACCACCTCTTAATAGCATGGAAGAAGAAAATCCAAAAGTAGGAAATCACAAGGATTCTAATAGTCCCTGAAGCCTACAGGTATGTATATTTGAGCATTATACAGTCATCAGAAGCTGAAAGTCTGGCAAGCTAAATAGAACTTTATTAATACTTCTAGGCAAGTATGACAAATTAGAACTCAGAGCCTGATAATGGGAGTAGTCGGTTGGTTGGAAATAAGAAAACAACATTCTAGTAGCTATGACAAAATGAATACATGTTGCATCTCAGGTCTTCAAATTACCTAGCTCCTGAACTGGAATTGAGATTATGAAGGATTGCTATTGTAACTACATGTTTAGAGAATCTTGTTTTCATCTTATTTGCACAGTGTTGTTCTATAAAATGTCAGTGACACAATGGAAAATACCTTAAGAGAAAACAGTACAGCGAACCAAGAAAATCAATGCACAATATAAACATAAACATATGAAATATAGATAATATGATTATTGGATATTAATGTAAAAGTAATTGTGGTCATTATTTTCTAGGTAATAAAAGACAAAGTTGAAAGAGGAGGCTTTAGATTCCTAGTGAAATGGAGTAAATACAGACCTCTCTATCTTCCCCTGAATTCACAAAAGAAACCTGGACAGATGCATAGCAGTTACTTGAGAACTCTGAAAATTCAACATGAGCAGGTAGATTAAGAAAGGATATCAGAATTCTACGTCTCATCAAACCACTGGTAAGTTCACCACTTTCCCCTCTGATATACCCTAGTCTGAAATCAACACAACCTGAAAACTGGAAATGAGCACTATAATGCAGACAGCAAGCAATCCCAAAGAAAACTACTAGTTTGACTCATGGAGCAAAAATAGAGAATTCTGAAAGCTCAGAGAGGATGGGAATCCTCACTTTTATTTGCTCTTTTTTCCCTAGTTTCTTATAACTTTAGCCCTAGGAGTTCTTTTGATAAACATGGTAGCAGCAGCAAAAGTAGCTGAAAAGAAAAAATTCAGTAGTCAAAATTCTGAAGGGTTGGCACTTTTGACATAGATCAAGAAACCATAAAGTGTAAGTTATACAAATGAAATATATATCTGTGTATATATATGAATATACATACATATTTATCAAAAGAAAGAACACAAAGGATAAGTTTAAAAAACTTTAAATACCTCTATTTAAAAATGAGTGAGTGGTTAAAAGGAAATACTCAAAGTGAAGGATGAAGAGGCAAATAGGTGAAAAATTATGGAAGAAAAGGTCAGGGAAAATTGTAAAGTCTAATAGCATATGATTGGAATCTCAGTGAGAAGAGAAAGAAATAGAAGAAGAACCAATATTTGTAAAGATGATCCCTAAGGGTTTAAAAACTGATGAAAGCAATCAAAAATCATATTTAAAAATTCTACAAAATATAAAGAAAACCATATCCCAGTAAATTACAACTGGTCAATATCAAACACATTTACACTTTTAAAATAAATATCTTTTACAAAAGTTTTCACAAAAATCTTCACAAAATTGTAAGAGGAAACCTTAAAAGCAATTGAAACAAAAGAGACATTATTCATAAGGAAATATTACATATATATGCAGATATATAAAAAACTTTCATATCAGAATACATATTATATATTAGACTGATATTGATATACATTATATATTATACTGATATGAGTATTCTCATCAGAAATAATGAGAGCCAGATGACGGTTATCCAAATCTGAGAGATTCTGGTGTACAGGGTATTTATTAAGGATAAACACCTGTGGAAGGGAAGGAAGGAAGAAGAAATGGGCAAAGGGAGAAATTAAACTGTGATGTCATTCTGACAGTGCCTCAGCCAGCCTCTCTGGACCTTCAGCGAGTATATGAGCCATCCGAATTATCCTGCCACATAACTGAAACTTTCTAACCCACCCCTGCTTCCAATTTCAACCATCCATGGGATGCAGGCTGCTATAAAAGAACATGCCCTTGGTGAAGCAGATCTCAGTAACTGAGATAAACTCTGATGTTTCAGACAGAGGGTGTCTGCTGGCAACTGAGGCAAATCCTCCCTTGAGGCTATTCATAGCATTAAGACTTCTTTTCTTAAGAGTAAATCACTTTCTCTCCTCATATTCAATTTTTCATATATATAAACATATATTTGTATATATGATGGAAACAACTCCAAGATTTGGGTTGTTTGTCCTTTGTTCCTCAGAGAACCTGTGTCAGGCTCTTATTCTTAGAGTTAAGGGCTATGCTACTAGCAAAATTGAGTTGGAAACCTCTGAAACTATCACCCAGGTCATTATAGTAAGAATACTGTTAAACTCAGAGGTGGAAAGAAAAGCTTAATTCACTCATCCAAGGATTGGAAAGATGTAGTACTGATGATGCCCATCATATTTAACTTACCAATGTGACCTGTGTACATTCAAGTGGAGATGACAAAATCACAAACTCACTTAATTCCTGGGTTCAGTTTTAGCTGCCATGTTAGATATATCAGGGGCCTAAAAACAGAAATATTAAGACAGTGGAAAAGGTTCTGTGGTGGACGCAATGTGTATGGACATATCGAAAAATATTGGCAGATCTTTGTATCTTCTGTAAATGCCAACCAAAGAGTGTCTACCACAGAACAGGCACTAATCAATGAAGTAGACAGAATGACTCAGCCAATTTGTCTCAGCTGACCTCAGTAAACAGTGTTCTCAATGCTGTCATGATAGCCACCTTGAACATACAACCAGAAGCAAAGATGAAGGCCATGAATGAGCCCAAATAACAAAGGTTCCTAGTTACCAAAACTGATATAGCTACGGCTATCATGGAATAATATCTAAAGTGCCAACGATAGAGAGTGATAGTTAAACTCCAATATAGCACCATTCCTTGAGGATACCAACTGGGGCCACTTGATGACAAGCTGATTACATGGAGTTCTTTCCATTCTGGAAAATTTTTCTAAGCAATAAAAATACACATTGTGGACACAGAATTGCCTTTCCTGTCTGTAGAGCCTCGGTTAGCATCACTATCTGAGGAAATATGGGGTACTGGATCTAACAGCATGTGGTATCACATAAAGTCCCTTAAGAATTGAAAGTGAGTGTAAAAGTCATTCAGTTGTGTCTGACACTTTGCGACCCCATGCACTGTAACCATGGAATTCTCCAGCCAGAATACTGGAGTGGGTAGCCTTTCCCTTTTCCAGGGGATCTTCCCAAGCCAGGGATCGAACCCAGGTCTCCCACATTGCAGGCAGACTCTTTACCAGCTGAGCCACAAGGGAAGCCCAAGAATAGTGGAGTGGGTAGCCTATCCTTTCTCCAGCGGATCTTCCTGACCCAGGAATCGAACCAGGGTCTCCTGCATTGCAGGCAGATTCTTTACCAACTGATCTATGGAGGGAAGCCCCACTTAAGAATGGGTTTTTATTTTAAATGTGTGGGAGTGGTCCCATAGCCATTGAATCTACTAGTCATGTTACATACCATAGCACCCAAAAGATATTGCACTAGATAATCCCACTCTTCACAGTCAAAACACTAGCTTTGAGACAATAGTTTATGAAGATGGGCCACCATTTTACAGAATGAAGAAAATACATAAAACCAAAGACTTTTAGATGGTATTATATCCCCACAGAAAGAATATTTTTGTCTGAGAACCTAAGGGGAGGAGGCATGAGTGGTCTTACTTAGTATCACTCAGTGGCCCAGTAGAAGAATCTGTGTTTCTACTTCCAAAAGTCTGTCTTTTGTATGGCTTAGAGGTCCAGGTACCCACAGGGGCACACTGTTGCCAGAATCATAGCAAGAATCTCAGTAAACTATTAAGTTGTAGCAGCTGTCATGGCACTTTGGTATTTTTGCACTCTGAGATCAGCATGCCAAAAAAAATGTAATCAAACTGTCAGGACTACTTGCTTTTGATTTTCATGAGGTGTACATGCTGGTAAAAATTAAAAACTTAAAATCATGGAGAGATATGTCATGCTTACAAATTGGACAGTGCAGTAGTTTTAAGACATCATTTATCCCCAAATTGCTTTATAGAATTCATACAATTTCACTTATAACCCAGCAGTTTCTGTCTCTTTACCAACTTCTGATTCTTAAATCTATATACATAAACAAAAGATTTAGAATTGTGAAAATTATTTTGAAACAGAAAAAAGTGTTGAAGGGTTTATACTACATAATTTAAAATTTTATTCTGGAACTACATGTAAGGAAACATATAAATATCAATGGAAGAGAATAAAGAGTCTACAAACAAGCCCACATATATATAATCAATCATTTTTCTGATAAGTGATAAACATAAATACAGAAAGAACCAACTTTTCAACTGAAAATTAAATAAACTGAACATAGGTGTATTTAAAGATTTCAGTAATTCCAGTCTTAGATATTATTTATACATATATATACACACACATATATATGTGAGTGTGTGCATATACACACACATATATACATATAAAAAACAAATGCACACGTATGTATCATCAAATATATATATATATAAACGTTCGGAGCAAAACTGAAATAGAATCATCAGTAGTTGAAAATGACAAAAATGTTTGTCAGCAGGAGAATGGATAGTTCTGACATATTTGTACACTGAAAAAAAATATGCTGATTTCTGGTTTCCAATCTGGCATTTAAGGAGCTTGGATGGTGTTACTTAATCCTAACAATAGGTGAAAGTAATGAAAGAGAATAACCTACAACCTAGATTACTGTACCCAGCAAGGATCTCATTCAGATACGAAGGAGAATTCAAAAGCTTTACAGACAAGCAAAAGCTGAGAGAATTCAGCACCACCAAGCCAGCTCTTCAACAATGGCTAAAGAATCTTCTCTAGACAGGAAATGCAGAAAGCTTGTATAAACGTGAACCCAAAACAACAAAGTAAATGGCAACGGGACCACACCTATCAATAATTACCTTAAATGTAAATGGATTGAATGCCCCAACCAAAAGACAAAGATTGGCTGAATGGATACAAAAACAAGACCCCAATATATGCTGTCTACAAGAGACCCACCTCAAAACAAGAGACACATACAGACTAAAAGTGAAGGGCTGGAAAAAAATATTTCACGCAAACGGAGACCAAAAGAAAGCAGGAGTCGCAATACTCATAGCAGATAAAATAGACTTTCAAATAAAGGATGTGAAAAGAGACAAAGAAGGACACTACATAATGATCAAAGGATCAATCCAAGACGAAGATATAACAATTATAAATATATATGCACCCAACATAGGAGCACCGCAATATGTATGGCAAACGCTAATGAGTATGAAAGAGGAAATTAATAGTAACACAATAATAGTGGGAGACTTTAATACCCCACTCACAACTATGGATAGATCAACTAAACAGAAAATTAACAAGGAAACACAAAACTTAAATGACACAATGGACCAGATAGACCTAATTGATATCTATAGGACATTTCACCCCAAAACAATCAACTTCACCTTTTTCTCAAGTGCACACGGAACCTTCTCCAGAATACATCACATCCTGGGCCATAAATCTGGTCTTGGAAAATTCAAAAAATTGAAAACATTCCAGTCATCTTTTCTGACCACAGTGTAGTAAGATTAGATCTCAATTACAGGAAAAAAATTGTTAAAAATTCAAACATATGGAGGCTAAATAACATGCTTCTGAATAACCAACAAATCATAGAAGAAATCAAAAAAGAAATCAAAATATGTATAGAAATGAATGAAAATGAAAACACAACAACCCAAAACCTATGGGACACTGTAAAAGCAGGGCTAAGGGGAAGGTTCATAGCATTACAGGCTTACATCAAGAAACAAGAAAAAAGCCAAATAAAGAACCTAACTCTACACCTAAAGCAATTAGAGAAGTAAGAAATGAAGAACCCCAGGGTTAGCAGAAGGAAAGAAATCTTAAAAATTAGGGCAGAAATAAATGCAAAAGAAACTAAAGAGACCATAGCAAAAATCAACAAAGCTAAAAGCTGGTTTTTTGAAAAACTAAACAAAATTGACAAACCATTAGCAAGACTCATTAAGAAACAAAGAGAGAAGAACCAAATTAACAAAATAAGAAATGAAAAGGGTGAGATTACAACAGACAACACTGAAATACAAAGGATCATACGAGACTACTACCAGCAGCTCTATGCCAATAAAATGGACAACTTGGATGAAATGGACAAATTCTTAGAAAAGTATAACTTTCCAAAACTGAACCAGGAAGAAACAGAAGATCTTAAAAGACCCATCACAAGCAAGGAAATTGAAACTGTAATAAAAAATCTTCCAGCAAACAAAAGCCCAGGACCAGATGGCTTCACAGCTGAATTCTACCAAAAATTTAGAGAAGAGCTAACACGTATCTTACTCAAACTCTTCCAGAAAATTGCTGAAGAAGGTAAACTTCCAAACTCATTCTATGAGGCCACCATCACCCTAATTCCAAAACCAGACAAAGATGCCACAAAAAAAGAAAACTACAGGCCAATCACTGATGAACGTAGATGCAAAAATCCTCAACAAAATTCTAGCAAACAGAATTCAACAATATATTAAAAAAAATCATACACCATGACCAAGTGGGCTTATCCGCAAATCAATCAATGTAATACACCACATTAACAAATTGGAAGATAAAAACCATATGATTATCTCAATAGATGCAGATAAAGCCTTTGATAAAATTCAACACTCATTTATGATTAAAACTCTCCAGAAAGCAGGAATAGAAGGAACATACCTCAACATAATAAAAGCTATATATAACAAACCCACAGCAAGCATCACACTCAATGGTGAAAAATTGAAAGCATTTCTCCTGAAATCAGGAACAAGACAAGGGTGCCCACTCTCACCACTACTATTCAACATAGTGTTGGAAGTTTTGGCCACAGCAATCAGAGCAGAAAAAGAAGTAAAAGGAATCCAGATAAGAAAAGAAGAAGTGAAACTCTTGCTGTTTGCAGATGACATGATCCTCTACATAGAAAACCCTAAAGAATCTTCCAGAAAATTACTAGAGTTAATCAATGAATACAGTAAAGTTGCAGGATATAAAATTAACACACAGAAATCCTTTGCATTCCTATATACTAACGATGAAAAAACAGAAAGAGAAATTAAGGAAACAATACCATTCACCATTGCAACAAAAAGAATAAAATACTTAGGAGTATACCTACCTAAAGAAACAAAAGACCTATACATAGAAAACTATAAAACACTGATGAAAGAAATCAAAGAAGACACAAACAGATAGAGAAATATACCGTGTTCATGGATTGGAAGAATCAACATTGTCAAAATGGCTATTCTACCCAAAGCAATCTATAGATTCAATGCAATCCCTATCAAGCTACCAACGGTATTTTTCACAGAACTAGAACAAATAATTTCACAATTTGTATGGAAATACAAAAAATCTCGAATAGCCAAAGCAATCTTGAGAAAGAAGAATGGAACTGGAGGAATCAACCTGCCTGACTTCAGACTCTACTACAAAGCCACAGTCATCAAGACAGTATGGTACTGGCACAAAAACAGAAATATAGATCAATGGAACAGAATAGAAAGCCCAGAGATAAATCCACGAACCTATGGACACCTTTTCTTTGACAAAGGAGGCAAGGATATACAATGGGAAAAAGACAACCTCTTTAACAAGTGGTGCTGGAAAAACTGGTCAACCACTTGTAAAAGAATGAAACTAGAACACTTTCTAACACCATACACAAAAATAAACTCAAAATGGATTAAAGATCTAAATGTAAGACCAGAAACTATAAAACTCCTAGAGGAGAACATAGGCAAAACACTCTCCAACATAAATCACAGCAAGATCCTCTATGACCCACCTCCCAGAATATTGGAAATAAAAGCAAAACTAAACAAATGGGACCTAATGAAACTTAAAAGCTTCTGCACTACAAAGGAAACTATAAGTAAGGTGAAAAGACAGCCCTCAGATTGGGGGAAAATAATAGCAAATGAAGAAACAGATAAAGGATTAATCTCAAAAATATACAAGCAACTCCTGAAGCTCAATTCCAGAAAAATAAATGACCCAATCAAAAAATGGGCCAAAGAACTAAACAGACATTTCTCCAAAGAAGACATACAGATGGCTAACAAACACATGAAAAGATGCTCCACATCACTCATTATCAGAGAAATGCAAATCAAAACCACAATGCGGTACCATTACATGCCAGTCAGGATAGCTGCTATCCAAAAGTCTACAAGCAATAAATGCTGGAGAGGGAGTGGAGAAAAGGGAACCCTCTTACACTGTTGGTGGGAATGCAAACTAGTACAGCCACTATGGAAAACAGTGTGGAGATTTCTTAAAAAACTGGAAATAGAACTGCCATATGACCCAGCAATACCACTTCTGGGCATACACACTGAGGAAACCAGATCTGAAAGAGACACGTGCACCCCAATGTTCATTGCAGCACTGTTTATAATAACCAGGACATGGAAGCAACCTAGATGCCCATCAGCAGACGAATGGATAAGGAAGCTGTGGTACGTATATACCTTGGAATATTACTCAGCCGTTAAAAAGAATTCATTTGAATCAGTTCTAATGAGATGGATGAAACTGGAGCCCATTATACAGAGTGAAGTAAGCCAGAAAGATAAAGAACATTACAGCATACTAACACATATATATGGAATTTAGAAAGATGGTAACGATAACCCTATATGCAAAAAAGAGAAAGAGACACAGAAGTACAGAACAGACTTTTGAACTCTGTGGGAGAAGGTGAGGGTGGGATGTTTCGAAAGAACAGCATGTATATTATCTATGGTGAAAGAGATCACCAGCCCAGGTGGGATGCATGAGACAAGTGCTGGGGCCTAGTGCACTGGGAGGACCCAGAGGAGTCGGGTGGAGAGGGAGGTGGGAGGGGGGATCGGGATGGGGAATACGTGTAACTCTATGGCTGATTCATGTCAATGTATGACAAAACCCACTGAAATGTTGTGAAGTAATTAGCCTCCAACTAATAAAAAAAAATAAAAAAAAAAAACAACCCAATGTGAAGCCCATAAAATTTAACAACTTTTCTTATACCTGTAAGAGAAATGAGGTCACCTGGCAAACCACTGGCCCCCAAATTAAAGAGACAGGTACAAAAATATGGAGAGTCACAACTTAACTGCAGAAATCCACAATCAAGAATTCCACAGGAATAAATGCAGGATAGGAAAACCTAAATTGTAACTGAAGGATTGCTGAAGGAATTGTATGTCTAAATCTCAGAGATAAAATCCCAAAGGGACTCAGTCATAGGGGATACCAAAACTTTTTGTGAGTTTACCTCCAGTTGCTTGACTGGGCTCTCACAATAGATATCAAAGAAAAAGTTCTCATGCTTCCAGAAGGGAAAAAGAAAAGGAACCATGTTGAAATACACTAGAGCACTGTATCCTTAGCAAGATTTGATTGAAGAGAAACTAACCAGAGCCTACAGCTGCTGGGGCTTTATCAACGCCAGAGAGAACTGGAAGAAGGAAAATCCACAACTCTAACCAGAATATCCAAGAACTGTGCTATAATGATAAAAGGTATATCATGTATGCAGTGGCACTTCTAGAAAGAGAATAAGAAGGAACAAGAACAACAATAACTATTGAAAAAAATAATACCTGAGAATTTTGTCCAAATTAGTAGCTAACACTAAAACAAAGATCAGAGAATGTCAGTGAATACCAAGGAAAATGTCAAAAATATTATACCTAATGTATTCAAACTACAAGAAAATCAAAGATAAAGAAAAAAATTCTGAAAGAAGCCAGAGTGGGTGGAGAACTTAAATATACTGGAGGAAAGATAAGAATTTTATATACTGGAGGAAAGATAAGAATTATATATATGTCTCCAAAACCACACAAGTAAAAAGAGAGTGAAGTGAAATGAAATAAACTGTTGAGAGTGAGGATAAAATAAAAACACCAAACTAGAATTTTGTACTCTGCAAAATTCTCTCTCAAAAGTGAAGAAGAATTGATTTCTCAGACAAGACTTAAGAGAATTTGTTGCCAGTAGACCTGAATTGCAAAAAAATGTTTTGAAAAGTTATTGAGAGGAGGAAAATAAAATAAGTAAACAACTAGGATCTTTATAAAGAAAGGAAGAATGTAAAAGAAGTAAAATAGAATTTGAAAAGTATTTTCTTATTTTTAAATGATCTCAAAGATAACAGTTAAATCAGAATAATAGCAGTGATACCCCCAAAAAAAAAAAAAAAAAAAAAAAACAGATTCAAGGACATGAGCTTTGGAGAGTATACACTTAATATAAAAAGTAATAGCACAATACATTTCTTAATGTAAGCTTATATATAAGCCTTTATATATGCTTTTGTATGTTTGTATATAAATAAAACAAATGACAGCAATGATACAAGGGATTGGATGGAAGAGTTAGAATTATCTTGTCATTATAACTTACTAAAATTACCTGTGAAGTGATATACAGTAAAATGAAAGTGGATTTGGATTAGTGGTAAATATATATTTCAAAACACTGAAAAAGAATTTTTAAAATGTATCATCTGCATGCTAAGAGAGGACAGAAAATGAAATCATATAAAATCCTCATTTAAAATCACAAATGTAGAAAAAGAGTGGGAGACCAAAATAGTAACAACGAGCAAGGAAAACAAATAGAAAACAAAAATGTGGTTAATATTAATCGATCTCAATAAAATAATACCTCTGAACATAAAAGGTCTAACCAACTAAAAGACGGAGAGTTAGAATAGATCAAAATACAATACCCAAGTATACACTATCTAGAAGACTCCCATTTTAAATGTAAAGCTACATATAGATTAAAAGTAAATAAAGATATACCATGCTAGTATTAATCAAAAGCAAGAAAATGCAAGAGTAAGCTCCAGTAAGTTCAGAAGGAGTACATTTTAAAGAAAGTTATCACAGATAAGGAATAACATTACATAATGATAAAAGGGGCAAATTCTCCAAGAATACATACAATCCTTAACATGTGTGCACCTGCTAACAAAGAGTCAAACTCTGTGAGGCAAAAACTAATAGAATTGTAAGAAAACATTGATGAGTCAGTTCAATACCACTCTATCAGAAATGGACTTATCTAGCAGGCAGTCAATTAGCAAAGACATAGTTGGACTCAACAATATCACGAATCACCTGGACAAAAAGAACACTGATAAACTACTTCCAGTATTACCAAAGACACATTTATCCAAAGCCCATGTGGAATATTCACCAAGAGAGACCACACATTCTGGCCATAAGACACAACAAAGAATAGAAATCATACAATGTCTGCTCTCAGACCACAATCTGGTCTGAGACTGTGAATTAAACTAGACATCAATAATAGAAAGATAGATGCAAAATTCTAAAATGCATAGATTAAACAATGCATTTCTAAGTAACTCATAAGTCAAAGAAGAAATCTCAAGAGAAATTTTAAAATGCTTTGAACTAAATGATTAAAAAACACAACTTATTGAAATGTCTCAGAAGCAGGAAAGCAATACTTAGATGGAAATTTATAGCACTGAAAGTATATACTAGAATGTAAGATGATCCAAAGTCAAAAATCTAAGCTCACCTTAGGCAACTAGACAAAGAAGAGCTAATTAAATCCAAAGTAGGTAAAATAAAATAAGTCATCAAAAATAGAGTAGAAATCAATGAATCAAAAACAGGAAATTAATAGAGAAAATCAACAAAACCCAAAATGGGTTTAAAAAAAATCAATGAAATTCAAATTAAGGAAAACCTCTAAGCAGGCTAACTAGGAAATCACAAGAGAATAAAAATTCTGATACAATAGCATCAGAAATGCAAGAGGGGCAATCTCTACAGATTCTATGAATGGTTAAAAGGATAATTGAGGAATACTATTAACAATTGTATGTCCACAGATTTGATAATTTAGATGAAATGGTCCAACTTTCTGAATGACACAATCTGCTGAAACTTACAAGAAACAGACAAGCTAAATAGGCCTATATATATATATGAAATAAATTAAATAATTAATTAATAGCATTTCAAAAAAGAAAGCACCAAACCCATACAGATTCACTGGTGAATTATACCAAACATTTAAGGAAGAATTTATACCAATTATTTATATTCTCTTTTGGAAGTTAGAAGAGGGCATACTTTCTACTGCATTCTATGAGGACAGTAACATCCAAAAATCAAAACCAAACACATTACAAGTAAAGAAAAGCACAGACTGATCTCTCTCATGAACACAGATGCAAAAATCCTCAACAAAATAAGGTATATTAAAAAATTATATATCATGACCTAGGGGGATTTATTCTATGAATGCAAGGCTGGTTCAACTTTAAATTAATTAATCTATCACTTCAACAGATTGAGGAAGAAATACCATATGATCTTATCAAGACATACAGGAAAAGTAGCTGACAAAATCAAATACACCTTAATGATAAAAATTCTCATCAAACTAGTATTAGAGGGAAGCTTACTCAACTTGATAGAAAATATTTATGAAAAAAACTACAGCTAACACAATAATTAATGGTGAAGAACTATAAGTTTTCTCTATCAGATTAGGAACACAGCAAAGATACCCTGCTTCACCATTCCCTTTCAACATCATACTCAAAATCCTAGGTAATCCATCAAGTCAAGAAAAGGAAATAAAAGATATAATGCTTAAGAAGGAAGAAATAAAACTGCCTTTGTTCGCAGATGACATGATTATCTACAATATGTTGAAAATCTGAAAGAATTGACAAAACTCTTGGAATTAATAAACAATCATAGCAATGCTGCAGGAAATAAAATTAACATATACAAAAAGCAATTACTTCCCTATACACAAGCAAGGAACAAGTGAACTTTGAAGTTAAAAACAATGTCATTTAGAATACCACACCACAAAATGAAATACTTAGGTATAAAGTCTAAAAATGTAAACAAGATCCATGAGGAAAAAGTGCAGAACTCTGATAAAAGGTATCAGAGAAGACCTAAATAAATAGGATTCTACATTCATAGATAAAAGGATTCAGTATTGGCAAGATGTTTGTTCTTCCCAAGTTGATTTTCAATATAATCTCAACCAAAATTTCAGGAAGTTATTTTGTAGATATTGATGAACTGATTCAAAAGTTTACTTAAGAATCAAAAAACCTCAGAATAGTCAACACAACATTGAAAGGGAAGAACACATTTGGAGAATTCATACAATCCAACTTCAAGACATTATACCACTACAGTAATTGAGACATTGTGGTACTGACAAGAGAATAGACAAATAGATCAATGGCAAGAAAAAAAAAATCAATGGCCGGAAATAGACCTGCATAAATACAGACAACTGATCTTTGACCAAAGAAAGAAAAAAAAAAAAAGTGATACAAGGGCATAGAGCGAGTCTATTCAACAAACAATGCTGCAAAAACTAGATACCTACATGCAAAACATCTAAACATAGTCCTTATACCCTTCATAAAAATTAACTCAAAATAGAACACATACCTAAATAAAAAATATAAAATTCTAAAACTTCTAGAAAATAACTTAAAAGAAAATGAGATGACTTTGATTTTGGTCATTACTATTTTGATACAACACCAAAAGCACAATTCATTAGAGAAATAATTAAGAAACTTGACTGTAAACATTTCTTCTCTATGAAAGATACTGTTAAGAAAATAAAAAGCCATTGAGAGAAACTATTTGAAAAAATATAAAACTGATAAAGGATTGTTACCCAAAATATACAGAAAATTCTTAAAGCTCAAGAGTAAGAAAACAAATGACTTGATTAAAAAAAAAAAAAAAAAATCAAAGACCTTAACATTTCCTCCAAAGATGAAATTAATATGGCAAACACCCATATGAAAAGACACTCCATATCCTATACCATACAATCTAGCAATCATGTTCTTTGGATTTATCCAAAGGAGCTGAAGCTGATGTCCACACAAAAATTTGCATGTTTAAAAATGGATGTTTATAACTGCTTTTATCATTAACTGCTGACACTTGGAAGCAACCAAAATGTTTTTCAGCAGGTGAATGGATAAATAAACTGTAGTTCACCTAGAAAAGTGAATACTTTTCAGTTATAATTAGAAATGAGATACCAAGCCATGAAAATACATAGAGGAAACTTAAATGTGTATGATTAAGTGAAAGCAAATAATCTTAAAAGGCTACATACTGTATGATTCAACCTCTATGACATTCCAAAAGGCAAATATGTGCAATCAATGAAAAGCTGAGTGACAGCCCGTGGTTAGGAAGGAGGGAGGTGATGACAAATTGAAATGACAATGAAGCAATCACAGTTCAGGCATACAAAAATGCAGTTGGATGTCCATTTAGTTTCTGGTCTCAGCACTGTCTCTGCGCCACTGAAAACTTGAACCTTCTTTGAACTGGACCCAATCCAAGGATACTACCAGCCCTATTTAGAATAACACCTGCCAGCTTCAACATTATGGCTTCAAGGACTACCCCTGTAACTGTGTAACCATTTCAGAACCCACTCAATACTGAACACCCTTGCTTCTTGCAAGTTCCAATCATAATTCTTGGCAAATAGCTCATGTAACTAACTGTAACCTTGCTGTTTTGCCTTTACAGGTCTCTTCCATTTCATAGTTCAATAAATGACAATTCAAGTGCTTCTTTAATCTGTGCTTCACAGTCTGCTGTCCTAACAAACCCCAAATAAACATCCTTTTGTTTCCATCAGACTCCCCTTATAGCTCAGTTGGTAAAGAATCCGCCTGCAATGCAGGAGATCCCGGTTGGATTTCTGGGTCAGGAAGATCCCCTGGAGAAGGGACAGGTGACCCACTCCAGTATTCTTGGGCTTCCCTTGTGGCTTAGTTGGTTAAGGCTCCGCCTGCAGTGCAGGAGACCTGGGTTCGATCTCTGGGTTGGGAAGATCCCCTGGAGAAGGGAAAGGCTGCCCACTTTAGTATTCTGGCCTGGAGAATTTCATGGACAGTCCATTGGGTTGCAAAGAGTCGGACACGTCTGAGTGACTTTCACTTTCCATTTCTGAATTTTTGGTTAACCCAGGTACGAAGACAGGTAGAACACTGGGAATTTTTTGTTTTTTAAGTTTTTAATTGTAGGATAATTGCTTTACAATGTTGTGTTGGTTTCTGCTGTACAACAATGTGAATCAGTTATAGGCACACATATATCTCCTCCCTTTTGTGCCTCCTCCCACCACCACCTCCATCCTACCACCCTAGGTCACTACAAACTGAACTGGGCTCCCTATGACATACTGCAGCTTTCCACTAGCTAGCTAGTCATTTACACATGGTAGGGTCCTTACACCAATGCTACTCTCTCATATTGCCCCATACTCTCCCTCCTCCACTGTGTCCACAAGTACATTCTCTACATCTGCATCTCTATTTCTGCCCTGCAAATAGTATCATCAGTACGATTTTTCCAGATTCCACATAAGAGTGTGTGTGTGTGTGTTCCTATCTGATCATTGTTTTTCTCTTTCTGACTTACCTCACTCTGTGTGACAGACTTTAGGTCCATTCACCTCACTGCAACTGACTCAATTTTGTTCCTTTTTATGGGTAATATTTCATTGTGTATATGTACCACAACGTTATTGATTCATCTGATGATGGAAATCTAGGTTGCTTCCATGTTCTGACTATTGTAAATAGCTCTGCAATGAACACTAGGGTACATGTGCTTTTTTTATTTAGGGTTTTCTCAGGGTATATGGCCAGTAGTGGGATTGCTGGGTCATATGGTAGTTCTATTTCTTTTTTATTTTTTAAGGAATCTCCATACTGTTCTCCATAGTGGCTGTATAAATTTAAATTACCACCAACCTTTTTTAAGACATTGAAACTACTCTATATGATGCTACAAGTATGAATACAAGCCATTATACATTTCTCCAAAGCCAAAGAATTTACACCACCAAGAGGGAAACTTAATGTGTACTATGGACCTTGGATGATTACGATTTGTCAGTGAATGTTCACCAATTGTAACAATTACACCATTCTGGTGGAAGATGTCAATAATGGGGAACACTATGCATGTGTGGAGGCAGAGGGTATATGAGAAATCTCTTTCTCTCAATTTTGCTGTATAACCAGAAAAGGTTCTGAAAAATACTCTCTCTCTACATATATATATGAACATATATGTATGACAATGAGAATTAACTATTTTTATAGGCATCAATGTGGATGAATCACAAACATGATACTGAGTGAAAAAAAAAGCCCTATAAGTTTCAAAATCACCAAACTAATTAAATTACCAATAAAATCACAATATGGTAAATGTGGGGAAGGAAATGGCAACACACTCCAGTATTCTTGCCTGGAGAATTTCATGGAAGGGAGCCTGGCATGTTACAGTCCACGGGGTCACAAAAACTCAGACACAACTGAAGTGAATTAGCACAGCTCGTGGTAAACTTTGGGGGGTTGCCATATTTTGATGATACAAACAGTTTTCTGGGGACTGTCAGTGCTCTATTTCTTTACCTGGGTGATGGTTCAATGCTTGCATTCACTTTGTAAGTATTTATCAATATACACACTAACCAATTATGTATTTTTTTTTTCTTTTCTTTTTTTTTTTATTTTTTATTTTTTTATTTTTCAGTGGGTTTTGTCATACATTGATGTGAATCAGCCATAGAATTACACGAATTCCCCATCCCGGTCTCCCATCCCACCTCCCTCTCCACCCGATTCCTCTGGATCTTCCCAGCCCAACAGGCCCGAGCACTTGACTCATGCCTCCCACCTGGGCTGGTGGTCTGTTTCACCACAGATAATATACATGCTGTTCTTTCGAAACATCCCACCCTCCCCTTCTCCCACAGAGTTCAAAAGTCTGTTCTGTACTTCTGCGTCTCTTCTTCTGCCCTGCATATAGGGCCATCGTTACCATCTTTCTAAATTCCGTATATATGTGTTAGTATACTGTAATGTTCTTTATCTTTCTGGCTCACCTCACTCTGTATAATGGGCTCCAGTTTCATCCATCTCATTAGAACTGATTCAAATGAATTCTTTTTAACGGCTGAGTAATATTCCATGGTGTATATGTACCACAGCTTCCTTATCCATTCATCTGCTGGTGGGCATCTAGGTTGCTTCCATGTCCTGGCTATTATAAACAGTGCTGCGATGAACATTGGGGTGCACGTGTCTCTTTCAGATCTGGTTTCCTCAGTGTGTATGCCCAGAAGTGGTATTGCTGGGTCATATGGTAGTTCTATTTCCAGTTTTTTAAGAAATCTCCACACTGTTCTCCATAGTGGCTGTACTAGTTTGCATTCCCACCAACAGTGTAAGAGGGTTCCCTTTTCTCCGCTCCCTCTCCAGCATTTATTGCTTGTAGACTTTTGGATAGCAGCCATCCTGACTGGCATGTAATGGTACCTCATTGTGGTTTTGATTTGCATTTCTCTGATAATGAGTGATGTGGAGCATCTTTTCATGTGTTTGTTAGCCATCTGTATGTCTTCTTTGGAGAAATGTCTGTTTAGTTCTTTGGCCCATTTTTTGATTGGGTCATTTATTTTTCTGGAATTGAGCTTCAGGAGTTGCTTGTATATTTTTGAGATTAATCTTTGGCTGTTTCCTCATTTGCTATTATTTTCTCCCAATCTGAGGGCTGTCTTTTCACCTTACTTATAGTTTCCTTTGTTGTGCAAAAGTTTTTAAGTTTCATTAGGTCCCATTTGTTTATTTTTGCTTTTATTTCCAATATTCTGGGAGGTGGGTCATAGAAGATCTTGCTGTGATATATGTCAGAGAGTGTTTTGCCTATGTTCTCCTCTAGGAGTTTTATAGTTTCTGGTCTTACATTTAGATCTTTAATCCATTTTGAGTTTATTTTTGTGTGTGGTGTTAGAAAGTGTTGACAAACCATTAGCAAGACTCATTAAGAAACAAAGAGAGAAGAACCAAATTAACAAAATAAGAAATGAAAAGGGTGAGATCACAACAGACAACACTGAAATACAAAGGATCATAAGAGACTACTACCAGCAGCTCTATGCCAATAAAATGGACAACTTGGATGAAATGGACAAATTCTTAGAAAAGTATAACTTTCCAAAACTGAACCAGGAAGAAATAGAAGATCTTAACAGAACCATCACAAGCAAGGAAATCGAAACTGTAATCAAAAATCTTCCAGCAAACAAAAGCCCAGGACCAGATGGCTTCACAGCTGAATTCTACCAAAAATTTAGAGAAGAGCTAACACCTATCTTACTCAAACTCTTCCAGAAAATTGCAGATGAAGGTAAACTTCCAAACTCATTCTATGAGGCCACCATCACCCTAATTCCAAAACCAGACAAAGATGCCACAAAAAAAGAAAACTACAGGCCAATATCACTGATGAACATAGATGCAAAAATCCTTAACAAAATTCTAGCAAACAGAATCCAACAACATATTAAAAAAATCATACACCATGACCAAGTGGGCTTTATCCCAGGAATGCAAGGATTCTTTAATATCTGCAAATCGATCAACGTAATACACCACATCAACAAATTGGAAGATAAAAACCATATGATTATCTCAATAGATGCAGAGAAAGCCTTTGACAAAATTCAACACTCATTTATGATTAAAACTCTCCAGAAAGCAGGAATATAAGGAACATACCTCAACATAATAAAAGCTATATATGACAAACCCACAGCAAGCATCACCCTCAATGGTGAAAAATTGAAAGCATTTCCTCTGAAATCAGGAACAAGACAAGGATGCCCACTCTCACCACTACTATTCAACATAGTGTTGGAAGTTTTGGCCACAGCAATCAGAGCAGAAAAAGACGTAAAAGGAATCCAATTATGTATTTTTATAGGCACATTATAATTTGTTTAACATGATAAATATTTTTATGTTTCATTGGACTTATGAGATTTTTAAATAATATAATTTCAAAAAGAATTGTTTCTCTATTTCTCCTTTCAATAGAATTCCACCACTATCTTTCTTGATTATTTTTACTTTCAAGTTTGTGGAGGACTACTCATATTAGCTTCTTTTCAAGATTCTACTGCACTAAAATGGCAACTGAACCCTAGAGCTGCATCAATAATGAGAAGTTGTTGATAAATAAAGAATGTGGTTAGTTGATAATACAAATCAGGCTTGCAAAATTTTGGATGATAAAGAATTCAAAGAGAAAAAAATAAGAATTAGTGGAATATACAGTTTATTTATTTATTTATTTATTTATTTATTTTTTTTTTTTTTTTTCAGTGGGTTTTGTCATACATTGATGTGAATCAGCCATAGAGTTACACGAATTCCCCATCCCGGTCTCCCATCCCACCTCCCTCTCCACCCGATTCCTCTGGATCTTCCCAGCCCAACAGGCCCGAGCACTTGACTCATGCCTCCCACCTGGGCTGGTGGTCTGTTTCACCACAGATAATATACATGCTGTTCTTTCGAAACATCCCACCCTCCCCATCTCCCACAGAGTTCAAAAGTCTGTTCTGTACTTCTGCGTCTCTTCTTCTTCCCTGCATATAGGGCCATCGTTACCATCTTTCTAAATTCCGTATATATGTGTTAGTATACTGTAATGTTCTTTATCTTTCTGGCTTACTTCACTCTGTATAATGGGCTCCAGTTTCATCCATCTCATTAGAACTGATTCAAATGAATTCTTTTTAACGGCTGAGTAATATTCCATGGTGTATACAGTTTAAACTGAAATAAGTGGAATCATTTAAATACCTGGTTGTAGGGTGAGATAGTTCATAGTGATAACAAGTAGACTTGAAAATGCTGGAGTAAATATCACAATCTAGTAGGTAAAATAGAAAACAGGCTAAGAAATTGATACAGAAATAAAAAGTGAAAATCATATATTTTGGTCCTTTGGTCTCACCTATATTGAAATAAAGGACCAAAATATTAACACTAAAATAATATGCAGAAGAAAAAGAAATCTCCAAGGAAAAATATAACCAAGTTTACTCAGTTTTAAGAAGTACAATTTTTGTGTTTTCAGAAATGAATTTGAATGCTAAACGTACTATTACAAAGAAACTTAAAAGACAGGAAAAATTCATGATGAACTTATTTAGAACCTATATATGTATAGGTTGTATACATACATAAATGTATACATATATATATATATGGCATGTTATACATATATATATGTATACATTTACATTTATAACCTTTGAAAAGAGCTTGATCATATTGATTCCCCAGAGGGCTGAACAATTTAAGCCAGATGGTCAAGGCTTGCAATCAACCCTCTGGAGAGAAACAATCAATAGCCCAGCTTCTACCTGTAAAACTGTAACTTCAATTAACATGATTCCGCTCACAGAAAGGAATGGATAAGAACAAACACTTCATTTAATAGAGTGGGTTTTGTTTACATCTAAGCTGACAAGTGTGTAACTAAGATAATATTTGTAATTCCTTTTAAATGTCCATCACTGATGTACAATTCCCTAGGTTCTTCTCCCCTCCAGAATATAATTGACTAGTGAGAGATTATCTTTTTTCCTAACAATTCACATTTTGGGTTCCAGTTTCTTAATAAGATATGTACCATAAAGAATTCTTACCAACCTGTAAAGAGGCTTTGAGAGGTATCAAGTATTAAATTTCAGGTATACTACTATCTTTCCAAAGCAAAAAAATTAATGTTAGAGATGATATTTCTTAGAAAAACTCAACAAATATCTTTTATATTTTACATGAGGTAAAATTTGCATATGTAGGGACATTTATCATAGAGACATCCATGTGTTATATTTCAATACATTTAAAATTAATTACTGGAGCTTAAATAAGTAGAAATATTTATTTACATTCTGCCTTAAAAATCTTGATGTGATTTTTTCTGACTTATATTCTTGGGAATTACTCTTTTGCTTGTTTCAGTCTTGCAGAAAGATTTCCTTAAGTCCTCAAGTATTCTTGTATGTGTATGATAGGAGTTTTAAGAAACGATTGTTAATAGTTTTATCTCTGCCACATATGAATTCGTATTAACTTCAAAGGAAGCCAGTTTACATACAGAAGAGATAAGTATACAGAGAGAGCAGAAATCAGCCCCTCAGAACTCAGATAAATGGTAACTTTCAAATTAATTCTGAACCACAAAAGCTAGTCATGGTATATCAAATACAGAGAAGATGAAAATCTTCATCACACATATATTTCTTCTTCCTAGCTACAACTGCTACATCTGCTAGAAATTGCCATTATAGCACCTTAGAGAGGATTTATTCAAGAACAGTGCTAATCTCCATGGAAATTTAATAATAAGAGTCTATTTTATCTCCATCAGATAGCCTTCTTTCTCAGCCTCTAGGTCCTTTCAAACTGACACTTTTTAGCTCATTCTTAACTATGCAAAAAAAAAAAAAAAAAAAAACTAAGTACCTACATAGTAGTAGGGCAGTGAGTAGCACTTGAAGGGTCCTAAAGCAACATTAGCTGAATGGTGATCAAATAAACAAATGAATGAACAAAGAGAAAGCTTTTGATTTTGAGAGTGCTAATGACAAGACAAAGATCAATCAGCCAGAAATCTAACCTGCAGAGTTTATAATCTGGCAGACTGGATGTGAACACCCATGGCTGATTCATGTCAATGTATGGCAAAAACCACTACAATATTGTAAAGTAATTAGCCTCCAATTAAAATAAATTAATTAAAAAAGAAAAGGATTTCCTCTAGATAGAAACCTCGGGAAGTTCAGAGAAGAGAGAGCTCACTTCAAGTTTTGAGGTTCAAAGAAGACTTCATGGAAGATACGGAATTTAAGATTAGCTTTGCTATTGACAAGATTCAGGCTATGTGGAAAGAGAATAAATAGAATATTGTGCAATGAGAAGACCATGAACAAAATCAGGGAAGTCAGGAAGAATAGAAAAGAAATTCCAAATAAATGATTCAGTTTGGCCAGAACACAGGTTGGCCATGAGAATCAAGAGAAATAAAATAAAGGTAAATATTTATCCACAGATAAATAAGATTATGTCTTACACATTATACTGAAGGGTGGAATTTTCTTACGTAATCAACAGAGAACCCTCAAAATTCGAGGGTTGAGGATAGATGGAGACTGACAGAAAATAAGCTTCTATTGCTATGAGGTTTATATTTTATGTAAGGGGTATTTTAATGCTGTAACATCTAATTGTGAAATATGAAATTTGTTTTTTAAGGCAACTCTCAATTTACTGCCATTTCCTAGCAAGACACAAGATGAAGAAAGATAGAAAAAAAAACAAAAAACTAAAAGTCAAGTGATCAGGACTCTGACTTAATCTCAATTCTGGAACGCTGAATAAGTGAATAGAATCACTCTGGACCCCAAAACAGAATTTATAAATTAAGGGATTAAGCAACAATCCCCCTTTTTTCAAACAGATGCAATTTTCAAAACTATATCGTTATTTAAAACATCTTCTTGCTTTGACCCTGACGTTTGTCAAAATTTACTGTAGAAATTTTGAGAAAAATCATGAAATATGCCAAGGTTAACTAGGAACTTTAGGATCCTTATTTTTACATTCTATTTAGTTCATATTGATGAAGTTTTAAACAATATATCTTATATCTCTACTTACAATCAGACAATCTTAAACAATACCCGAGGTATTGAAAGGATGATATTTTTAAATACTGTTTAAAATAAAATTTTATACAAGTATATGTTAATATACATTTTATGCCTTCACATACATTCATTTATGCAAATATAACTTGTTTATAGTATTGGAAGAATGTTACAGTGGACTTTTTCTCTATGGACTTTTTATGACAAAAAATAAAACTAAACAAAAGATAAACATACACACACACGTAACTGATCCTTGAACAGTTTTTCAATAAATAAATTGGAAAAAAAATGTGAGAATATGAAAAAACTTAGACTAAGTATGTCATGAACGTATAAAATACACGTAAGCAAATACCAGTCTTCTTATGCAGATATAAGGTGACTGATGTGTAACATAAAATCAATGATATGTTAGTTTCCTCACTGTTTTACATCTTTGTTTTCAAATAATTATATTACTACATAGCATGTCTCTCTCTTCTAATTGGAGAAAATGCCCATCAGCTTATCACCAAAGGGGAAGAGGTATAAAAAACATAATATTGTTTCCAATGCTGTATATGAATATGATTGTAATCAGTCAGTCAGGTCAGTCACAGAGTTGTGTCCAACTCTTTGAGACCCCAAGGACTGCAGCATGCCCGGCTTCCCTGTCCATCACCAACTCCTGGGGCTTACTCAAACTTGTGTCCATCAAGTCAGCGATGCCATCCAGTCATCTTATCTTCTGTCATCCTCTTCTCCATCCACCTTCAATCATTCCAGCATGAGGGAACAATTCTTTTCAAACGAATCAGTTCTTCCCATCAGGCGGCCAAAGTATTAGACTTTCAGCTTCAGCATCAGTCTTTCCAATGAATATTCACAACTCATTTCCTCTAGGATGGACTGGTTGGATCTCCTTCCAGTCCAAAGGACTCTCAAGAGTTTTCTCCAACACCACAGTTCAAAAGCATCAATTCTTCAGTGCTCAGCTTGCTTTATAGTCCAATTCTCATGTCCATACATGGCTACTGGAAAAACCAGTAGCCTTGACCAGAAAGATCTCTGTCAGCAAAGCAATGTCTCTGCTTTTTAATATGCTGTCTGTTGATCACAGCTTTTCTTCCAAGGAGCAAGCATCTTTTAAATTCATTTCTGTAGTCACCATCTGCAGTGATTTTGGAGCCTCAAAAAATAGTCTCTCACTGTTTCCATTGTTTCCCCATCTATTTGCCATGAAGTGATGGGACCAGATGCCATGATCTTAGTTTTCTGAATGTTGAGTTTTAAGACAGCTTTTTCACTTTCCTCTTTCACTTTCATCAAGAGTTCTTTAATTCTTCATTTTCTGACATAAGGGTGGTATCAGCTGTATATCTCAGGTTATTGATATTTCTCCCAGCAATCTTGATTCCAGCTTATACTTCATCCAGCCTGGTATTTCATATGATGTACTCTGCATATAAGTTAAATAAGCAGGGTGACAATATACAGCCTTGACAGACTCCTTTCGCAATTTGGAACCAGTCTGTTGTTCCATGTCCTGTTCTATCTGTTGCTTCTTGACCTGCATACAGATTTCTCAGGAGGCAGGTCAGGAGGTCTGATGTTCCCATCTCTTTTAAGAATTTTCCACAGTTTGTTGTGATCCACACAGTCAAAGGCTTTGGCATAGTCAATAAAACAGAAGTAGATGTTTTTCTGGAACTTTCTTTTTCAATAATCCAGTGGATGTTGGCAATTTGATCTCTGGTTCCTCTGCCTTTTCTAAAGTCAGCTTGAACACCTGGAAGTTCATGGTTCACGTACTGTTGAAGTCTCCCTTGGAGATCTTTAAACATTACTTTGCTAGCATGTGAGATAAGTGCAATTGTGCAGTGGTTTGAACATCTTTGGCATTCCCTTTCTTTGAGATTGACATGAAAACTGACCTTTTCAAGTTCTGTGGGCACTTCTGTATTTTCCAATTTTCCTGGCATATTGAGTGCAGCACTTTAATAGCATCATCTTTTAGGATTTGAAATAGCTCAACTGGAATTCCATCACCTCCACTAGCTTTGTTTGTGATGATGCTTCCAAAGGCCCACTTGACTTTGCATTCCATGATGTCTGGTTCCAGGTGAATGATCACACCATAGCTGTTATTTGGGTCATGAAGATCTTTTCTGTATAGCTCTCCTGTGTATTCTTGCCACCTCGTCTTAATATCTGCTGTTTCTGTTAGGTGCATACCATTTCTGTCCTTTATTGAGCCCATCTTTGCATGAAATGTTCCCTTGGAAACTCTAATTTTCTTGAAGAGATTGCTAATTTTTCCCATTCTATTTTTTTCCTCTATTTCTTTGCATTGATCACTGAGGAAGACTTCCTTTTCTCTCCTTGAATTTTGGAACTCTGCATTCAAATGTGTATATCTTGCCTTTTCTCCTTTGTCTTTAGCTTCTCTTCTTTTCTCAGCTATTTTTAAGGCCTCCTCAGACAACATTACAGTAATTACTATGATTGTAAAACTGTATGTGATAAAAATGCTATGATACATACATGTATAAGCTAAGTTACCATGAAGCAATTAAATCAATTATAATAGGTTACCATAAAACAACCACACTGCTAATCCTTTGTTATCAATGCATGAATTTTTATAGCTGCAAATAAATATAATTTTTTCAATTTCCTTTTTCTTTTTTCATGTTGAGTGTGATACATATAGCATCTATTGTTTTGTATTGTATAAGATCCTACTGATATAGGTACTGAAAGAGAATTGATCTTGTAAAGAGACAAAATAAAATTATGGTGTCACTAATTACAGTACAGAACTAAAAGTGCTTTAATCTTATGATTTTCCTAACACTTTCTCTGGCTTATTTTACTGTAAGAGTATAGTGTGTAATATATATAACACAGAAAATACGTGTTAGCTGACTGCTTATGTTATTGGTAAGGCTTCCAGTCAACCATAAACTATTGCTAGTCAGTAAAAGCCACTCAGTCATGTCCAACTCTTTGAGATGCAAGGGACTATACAGTCCATGGAATTCTCCTGGCAGATTCTTTACCAGCTTAGCCACAAAGGAAGACCAAGAATACTGGGCTGGGTAGCCTATCCCATCTCCAGCGGAACTTTCTGACTCAGGAATCGAACCAGGGTCTCCAGCATTTCAGCTGGATTCTTTACCAACTGAGCTTTAGGTAAATTTTGAGGGATTCAAAAATTAAAAAGCAAATTTCTATGCATGGCAGTCTGTGCTGTTAATCCCACAACCCTTCTCAAGGGCCAACTGTATTATGTTTAACAATGTCAGAAATCTTTTTCTTGAGATGCTCTTTATTGATTAGAAGTGATAAATTAAAAATATTTGAGAAATGGTCTTTCTCACTTGGTTACGTTTTAGAAATTAGGAGTTGTTTTTAATTACCTTGAATGTGTCTAATTGTCTTCCCAGGTGGCATTAGTGGTAAAGCAACTGCCTGCCAATGCAGGAAACATAAGAGGCTCAGGTTCGATCCCTGGGTTGGGAAGATCCCCTGGAGGAGGACATGGTAACCCACTCCACTATTCTTGCCTGGAGAATCCCATGCACAGAGGAGCCTGGTGGGCTACAGTCCATGGGGTCACAAAGAGTCAGACATGACCGAAGTGCCTTACCAAGCACAGACGTGTCAGGTTACTTTGTACAGAATCTTTGTACAGAATCTTTGGTACAGAATTTCTCATGTCAAGTTACAAAATTCTTGGAAATCAGTATGAAGACAAAAGGCCCTTGGAATGATACTTGATTGCATGTATCTCAGCAAGCCCACACATTAGTCTGTAATAACAGAACAGTTTCTTGACTTAGAATACTCATGACCTGAATCTTCAGGGCAATTCATCTAAAAACTGTCATTACTCTACGACTCTCTTAAATGCCTAATACCTACTTACAGGCATCTTCAGTGTTGAAGAGTTTTCAAGAATCAAGAAGCCATCCTCTTTTGCTTCATTTACCATTTTGAGTAAGAAGTTATCTTCAGTGCTGTTCTGATACTTAAATTTCATTTAAAAAACACCATATATTACATTTTTATCTTAATTTCTCCTTTCTTAACAGAATGAGTAAAATAACTTCTGACTGCAGAACTCAATAAAAGGTTCAGCAATTCTGTTATTTCCTTCTCATGTCAGCTCAGGGACACACACTGAACAAATCCCTGAATCTCTCAGGTACTCTGTTTTTCAAACTGTGAAGTGGGCATAGTGAGCTTGACTTGCTGCCAAAGTGGACTTTGCTTGACTTGCTCCTGTGGAACTCACTTATTCATTATGATTCATTAAACTTCACTTCCAAAATATAACGCATCATAAAGATGCAAAATATTATTGTTAAATATTCAGAGTGAGTTTTTTTCCTCTGACATTATTATCATGCTGCTCAAACAGATGCTAATAATGTAAACTCTGTGGGAAACAATTTCAATTATTCATGGCAATAATGTCCATAATGTGTTGTTGGTGGTTATGCTGGGCAACGCATCTTCACCTATTCAGTGTGATGGCTTCTGACAAAACCTCCCTCTCCAGGTAATATGAAATGAGGTGCTTTAGGCAACTATTTCTTTTAACAGCTCTCCATCTGATATACAACTTCATAGGAAAGTTTCTGCAATCTGTGTCAAACTTCTTGTCTTCAGGGAGGCCAATTCTCCTACATCAAACCTTCACATTCTCAAATGAATGGGAAAGACTGGAAGGTGAGCGGGTTGTGCAGAGAAGGAAAAAGAAAGTGGCATAAATCAAAAGAGATAAGTCAAACATATCCTAACAGGGATGAACACAGAAAGCCACACCAAGGAAATGAAATATGCACTAAATTGGCAATTTATTACTTCCAGAAAGAACCTTCTGAATTCGGAAATTGTGAACAAAAAACTGGCTTGAGGAATATGCTATCCATTTTACATAAAAGTGAAGATGTTATGAATAATCAAAATGGGGCTAAAAATAGAAAAATGATTAATAAATGAGTAAATGTGCATATAAATACAAACTTCCTATACCTGAAAATTATTTGTGAAATTCTTCATAATTTAGTGTTTCCTAGATAAGTATTGTTGATTATATGTGTGAAAATATTAATTGTACCAGAAACACATTTTTGGTAAATATATTTCACTGGGCACAGAGATCGTTATTTGTAGAGTGATCCCAGGTTTCTACAGTAATATATACTTGGAAGGTCATGAGTAAGACAGCTAATCATATACTTTGGTGAAAGATTCAAGGAGTCAAAGGTGCTGACTGCTTCAAGTATTTCCTTAAGGCTCACCATTTGGAAGACACTTTTAAATGAAATCCAATTTTAATACCATTCCTTTGAATAAAGACAGAGCTGTTGACTCCAAAACTCACTGTTCTTTCACAAACTGCTATTAAGAGCCACTTAGAAGATAGTGGTTATCCAGACTGATTCAGTGATTTTGCTTCTTAGAAATATTGAAAAACAAAAATTTATGTAACAAGCTGTTTGTAGTAAGATTATTTATCATGGTAAACTCAGGAAGTATTCAGGGTTTTAGGATAGCTAATGAGAATACTATGCAACTATAAATTCAACAACTATGAAACTGTGAATAACTACTGAAAGTAATAATTTTAAAATAATACATATACTTTAAAAATTATAAACATTCAAGTATTATAATAAAAATAATGAAGTAAAACTAGATTCTATTTAGAAATTACAAAACTATGAATAGATTTCAGCTTCTGTTCTGTTTTAGTTTTAATTCTGTGTTTACCAGAAAATAAAATCAAAGCAATAAGGACCTACTTAAGTCATTAGTACACTGGAGTAAACACATTTTTATCATTTAAGATAGATGTATTCGATTGCAGAGTAGAAAAAATAGAAAAGCTAATTATATATTAAGCACCGAGTGTGTGCCAGATACAAGACTGGTTTAAATTTGTATCTCATTTAACTTTCACAACAAATTTAAAAGATAGTTGCTGGTCCTCTCCCTTTTATATAAGAAAATTAATACTAAAAGACCCAAAACAGCATGTTTGATGTCCCAGAAGTAGCAGAAGAGAGATCCAAACTAAATCTGACTCATGTATTTTCCTCATTATCCACATTTTCTCCATACAGATAAGTGGGAATGCCTGGGAGGCATAATTTTAATTGGGACATGCAGGGGAATTCTGGCCAGATGGTCAGTTGAGGAGCAAGATGAGTCATGGAACCACCAAATCTTGGAAGGGGAAGTGATAGGATAAAGAGGTGATGCCAAGCTACTTTTTCACGAACTCAGAATCATATTTGTTACTATGATTTCACATCTTTTACTTGTTGACACTATGAAATAAAATACTCAATATTACACAAAATTAAAGTAGGCATTTTAATTCACAAGTAGCTTGATTCATCTGGGAACCCTCTTCTCTCCTGGGAAGAAAAGTATATAAAGTTCAAATTAATTATATTAGCTGGTGTCTCAAAAGGGAACATTTGATATAATACCTGTTGATATTTTAGGGCTGATTACTTGGCAATAAGAGGGTATAGGAAATCAAAAAGGAACAAAATGAAGTTGTACAAGATAGGAATATAGTCTCTAAATGTGAGGGTTTGCAGATACTTAGGACTCCACATTACACAATTACCAAATATTCTCCAGAGAGAATAATCTATTAAAGATTCTCTTCACTGAATTAACAAAAAGTATTAGATACACTGGTACCATTAAATCCCCTTTCCTGATCTCCCTGGAAATGGGAAACTTCATCCTTCCTGAGTATAAGAAAGACAAAAGGAGAAAAATGGGGGAAAAAAAATGGAAAGGTTTGCAACACTGAGAGTCATCAAAATGAGCCAAAAGGTTCCCAGGTGAGAAAGAATAGGTGCTTGACATGATGAGACATATATGCAAGTCAGATCACCCAGAGGTCACCCGACCACACTGGTCATGTCTGAGGCATCTGTTCATCAGGGTGGTGTAATCCCCAGATCTGGCATTCTCTGGAGACACAGAAGTGAAGGAATCCTGGTGTCTAGGGATGGATTTCTCAAGTTGCAGTAAACAGGCACTGCTTTGAATTGCCACCAATCAAGGCAAGACTAAGAATTCCATCAACCTCCTCAAGGCTTTAGCTCACTCTTTCTTCAAGGTGCCTTCAAGCAGCCCTATGGAGTAAGACTGGATGAATGAAAACATATCCAAATCACATCATCAATAAAACCATCATAGTTACATAGGTATACATACAGGGATAAACACAATCTTAAAAAGATATAAGCATAAATGGAAGTAGTGTCTAAAAGCAAAATGATGTTTTCAAGTACACTAATTAAGTCCTTATTTATGATTCTATTTTGGAGAATAACCATTTAAACCTTGCAAATACCCTGCATCTTAATTTTAATTATGTGTCTTAATATATTGCTCAAAATTTGTAAGAATGGAGGCAAATTTTTTTATAAAAGAATTTGTGAAATTCAAGTATTACATGAATGTCTTGGAGATGATAATGAAATAGAACATCTTAATTAGCAAGTATTTTTAACTGGGACAAGAGAATAATTAATCATTTGTATTCATCTTCCCTTCTAGTACAGCCTGGATGGATTATAGCCAAGATGCATATACATAAAGGCTATATGGCATTGAGCCACTGTTTAAGAAACACTATATACCTGTAAACATTCTAGTTCAGGCTCCTAATAGATTGTTTTTAAACTTCTCCATATTTCAAATCCTAAAACATGATGCTGTTAAAGTGCTGCAGTCAATATGCCAGCAAATTTAGAAAATGCAGCAGTGGCCATAGGACTGGAAAAGGTCACTTTTCATTCCAATCCCAAAGAAAGGCAATGACAAAGAATGTTCAAACTACTGTACAATTGCACTCATTTCACATGCTAGCAAAATAATTCTCAAAATTCTCCAAGTCAGGCTTCAATAGTATGTGAACAATGAACTTCTAGATGTTCAAGCTGAATTTAGAAAAGGCAGAAGGACCAGAGATCAAATTGCTATAATCTGTTGGATGATCAAAAAAGCAGGAGAATTCCAGAAAAGGATCTACTTCTGCTTTATTGAATACACCAAAGCCTTTGACTGTATGGATCACAAAAAACTGTGGAAAATTCTTAAAAGAAGATGGAAGTACCAGACCCCCTTACCTGCCTGCTAAGAAATCTGTATGCAGGTCAAGAAGCAACAAACAGAATTGGACATGGAACAACAGACTGGTTCCAAATTGGGAAAGGAGTACATCAAGGCTGTATATTGTTACCCTGCTTACTTAATTTATATACAGAGTACATCATGAAAAATGCCAGACTGGATGAAGAACAAGCTGTAATTTAGATTGCCAAGAGAATTATACATAACCTCAGATATACAGATGATACCACCCTTATGACAGAAAGTGAAGAACTATAAACCTCTTGATGAAAGTGAAAGAAGAGAGTGAAAAAGTAGGTTTAAAACTCAACATTCAGAAAACTAAGATCATGGCATCCATTCCCATCACTTCATGGCAAATAGATGGTGAAACAATGAAAACAATGACAGACTTTATTTTTGGGGACTCCAAAAATGTAGATGGTGGCTGCAGACTGCAGACATGAAATTAAAACATGCTTGCTCCCTGGAAGAAAAGCTATGACCAACCTAGACTGCATATTAAAAAGCAGAGACATTACTTTGCCAACAAAGTTCCATCTAATCAAAACTATTTTTTTCAGTAGCCATATATGGATGTGAAAATTGGACTATAAAGAAAGCTGAGTGCCCAAGAATTGATGCTTTTGAACTGTGGTGTTGGAGAAGACTCTTGAGGATCCCTTGGACTGCAAGGAGATACAACAAGTCCATCCTAAAGAAAATAAGTCCTGAATATTCATTGGAAGGACTAATACTGAAGCTGAAACTCCAATACTTTGGCCACCTGATATGAAGAGTTGACTCGTTGGAAAAGACCCTGATGCTGGGAAAGATTGAAGGCAGGAGGAGAAGGGGCTGACAGAGGATGAGATATTTGGATGGCACTACCAACTCGATGCACATGTGTTTGAGCAAGCTCTGGGAGTTGGTGAAGGACAGGGAAGCATGGCGTGCTGCAGTCCATGGGGTCACAAAGAGTCAGCCGCAACTGTACGGAACTGAAACTTCTTCAACTTCTTTCACAGTCCAACCATGATCTGATTTCATGGGCAAGTGCATAGGTTGCTTTAGGGAAAGTATGATTGAATATATCTACCCTGCTTTTTTTTTTTTTTAATATGACCTTTTAGAGTGAAAGTTTGCCAGCTCTTGTTTTAATTTTTTTAACTTTTTATTTTACACTGGAGTCGTAAGTTCATAGTTGATGAACAGTGTTGTGTTAGTCAGGTATACAGACAAGTGATACAGTTATGTGTATATATATGTGTGTGTGTGTGTATGTATATATATACACACACACATATCTATTCTTTTTCAAATTATTTTCCCATTTAGGTTGTTACATAATATTGAGATTTCCCTGTGCTATACAAGAGGTTCTTGTTGGTTATCCACTTTAAATATAGTGGTGTGTACATGTCCATCCCAAACTCCCTAACTATCCCTGCTTTTGTTGGTTTAATTCAGTTTAGTCTGCTCAGCAAATCCAAAGATTTAAATGACATACTTTTTCATTGTGTAGAAAATGCTAGTTACTCGCATTGAACGAGCTGTTGCTGTTGTTGTGTTGTGCTAGTCACTCAGTTGTGTCCGACTCTTTGCAACCCCATGGACTGTAGCCTGCCAGGCTCCTCTGTTCATGGGGATTCTCCAGGCAAGAATACTGGAGTGTGTTACTATGCCCTCTTCCAGGGGATCTTCCCAACCTAGGGATCGAACCCAGGTCTCCTGCTCTGCAGGCGGATTCTTTACCCTTTACCATCTGAGCCACCAGGGAAGCCCAAGAATATTGGAGTGAGTAGCCTATCACTTCTTCAGGGTATCTTCGTAACCCAGGAATCAGCCTGGGGTCTCTTGCATTGAAGGCAGATTCTTTACCAGCTGAGCTACCAGGGAAGGATTGAATGAGTTGAGATAATATATGAAGTTCAAAACTTAGAAGAGATGGCCCATTAAAAAGGAGAAGAGAAACTAGTTTCTGATGGGAAGAAACATGGTCATTGCAATAAAATTTAATCATTTGTGCAAAAGAGATAATAATGAAGTTCAATTAATTCAAAAGTCTTTTTTTAAAATATTATGTTTCAAATTATTGAGGATGTGATAAGAATCATATCTACCTGAATTCATCATATTAAGTCAATTTATTTTAGCTAGAAATTTGAATTTCTATACTCAATACAGCTATTCTTGATCTTTAAAAAAGTAAGCTTGAGTGGAAATTTTCTATGAATGATTTTCTTTGCTGAGTTTTTAGAGTATGAATAAATTTATTTACTGATTGACATAAAAGAGTTACATCATTGTGAAGCTAGAAAGTGCTAGTAGCTCAGCATTATTTCACAGAAAGTATGTGAGAGGAGATGCAATTAATTGAGTACAGTGGTCAGTCGATCCTACATGTGTGTGTATGTGTGTGTGTGTGTGTGTGTGTGTACATCTATCTATCTAAATATTTAGTGTCTATCGATCTATCAATCAATCAATGAAATTGGCCCATCAATCATTTATCAGGATGCTGGTCTGTTTTCCTGAGAGCCAACGCTATCTTTTCAGAGTGTATCACAACATGGTAGGGGACACTAAGGCAGTAATGGATTCAGCAAAGCTAATATCTTTTTCATTATTTGGTTCTTTTAATAACTGGAGGTCTCAGTTCTTCTGTTCTTTCTCACTTAAGTCTTTTTGTCCTCCGGGACCTAGGTGTGTTAAAACTAATGAGATGATGCAATTTATCTTTCATCTTAGGACAAGGACACAACACTCTCCTTTGAGAGTGAAAGAAGACACCTTTAATAACACAACTGGGCAAATGGCATGAATCAGGAGAGTCTCAGGAAAAGAGGGATCTATGGTCATGTTGCCAAAGATACACATTTAAAATCCAACAGCATCCTACCACCAGACAGTTTACTTTTATTTACCAAACTTGTGACTTCTTGTATGTTTATGGTAGTTTCCCATTTGAAAGATTAGCTAACTTTATGTTGACTTCAGGACAGCCAGTCAATATGGCCTCTGGATTTATAAGTGTTGTCTCTGAGCTCACAGGTGTCATGTTTGGTAATAAGAAATATTTATGAACTTTTCTGTCAAATGTGGCAAGTTATTACCTGCAAATGGCCAGATGCACTGTTTAGTTTCCAGATGGATCAGTGTTCAGCTGCTGTTACTATAATTTCATGGTGTGTGCTGTCCTTTCATTCTTGAAAATATTCTCTTCCAGGTGGCAACTTCCTTTCTCATTCCCAAATTACCAAAATATTTCAAGCAAACCAATGAATAGTTTATTATAATAGTAGCTCTGTGATACTAAAAAACTGCATGAAGAAAACACCCCACATACATTTACCATTGGACCCATTTTAGGGCTAAGAACTAAATGAACTGGATCAAAAGTTGGTATTAAAAAACCTGTTTGTCTTATTGATCTTCATCACTATAAGGCAATGCAAAAATTTGACACTGAGGTTGACTGACATAACTTTTGGCTGCTTCTTTCCATTTTCAGGTTTCAGCTCAATTAGAATGTCATCAGAGATAACTCCTTAAGCAAAATTTCTGATGTGGTTTCTCCCATACAGTGTCAGAAAATTGACATCACCTTTTAATCTCAAATATAAAATTATTTGCAGTTCCATTGTCATTTATTTGGTTTGATTGTACATCATTTAATTTAAGACTCACTGAAACTAGACAACGGGGAATAGAGACTGGGACCTTATTTGTTTTGTTCATGAAATATAGTAGGAAATCAGTATGTATGAAATAAATAAATGGTTGAATGACTAAATGAATGTGCTGCTTTCAGAAATGCAGGGCTTGCTTACTTAAAGAGATATTTCACTTTCTAATATGAAGGCAGTGTCATGAAAACTTTATACAGGCACTGTCTCCTTTTGATCACGTCTTTCCTGTTTTATGTCCGTTAAATGTACTATTCAAATAATAAGATTCTGAAAGGTGAGACTTTCAGATATGTAATCAGGGGTACCTCTGAAATATTCAGTGATTGTAGAAGCAAGACATCAGAATGGAAGCTGTTCCCATGATTCACTTGGAAGGGAATCTGTTGCTACTTTTGACCCAGGCCCCTGACCACCGTTGGACAGGTGTATCACACAGCTTAAAAATAAATTCATGTATAGGCTGCCAGTGGCCTTCACTGTGATATAATAGTTAAATACCAAATAAGGAAGATGGTGATTAAGTGGAAAATTCAAAAGAAATGGATTACCTTGCTTAAAAGGAACAGCAAGCAGTATAAGCCAGTTGACAATGACAGGAAAAGATGAAAAGCAATGACTTTCTGCTGCTGAGAAGTTGACACATTAATCCCTTCGGCAAAACTTCCAAGGATACTTGGAATCTATCTTGAAGTGTGGTTCTCCTGAAGCTCCTGCTCTTTCTCAGAGGCACAAGTGTTTGTCTTTCACTAGGTTTCTCAAAGTCTCAAACCATGTAATTCTGATGTGTTCTTACTGTAAACTTTCTATTGCTGGAACAACCTGAATAAGTCTGTTTCTCATAAAACGAAGAGCATTTTATAATCCCAAGTATCAGGTTGGCCAAAAGACTCATTCAAGTTTTTTCCACAATATCTTACAGGAAAAACTCAAACAAACCTTTTGGCTAATTCAATAAAATAAATCTCCCCCATTACATTTGATTTAAAATAATTACTTCTGTAGCTGGAATGTGAAAAGTGACCTGTTAGACTTTATGGGAAAGCATGATATTCTAAATGAAGTTTTGATCATGATTGTCAGTATGGTGGGAAAGGCACCCTCCAGTCTTAATCTCACATTGGGGAAGCAAGAAGGTGAAATGTCACTTTCCAGATTCAACCCATGAACCAAGGATAGCAGTCTCCAATGCCTTTCTACTTCCTTTTCTGCTGTTTTCTTTATTCCCTTCCCTTCCTCTCCCTCCTCTTCTCATATTTGGTTTTGATCCTTTCTTCCTCTTCTCCCTCCACCTCTCCCTTTCAAATTCTCCCTTATCAGAGTGCTGTTACTACTTTCTCAGCCAAATAGCACAAGTGATCAGCATTACTGTGTTATGAATCTTTGGCTCTATTTGCACCAATATTTAACCTAAAAAATGATGATGGAAACAAAGTGTTACATGCAAGATTTGTTGTAGGACATTTAATATTCAGAAAAGTGATTGCATATAATGGATATTTGTGTTTCATATATGTTCTCATAAGTACCATCAATAACTAAATAGTGAATGTTAATTATAAGGGTAATGAAAAGAATTGATAATTATTTATCACAATTGTGCCTTTGATCTTTGATAGTAGGTCAGAATTTATGCAATAAACTTACTTGCAAAGACAGTTACCATGTATCTGATTTCTGTGCTCAGTCACTTTAGTAGTGTCCAACTCTTTGCAATCCCATGAACTACAACCTGCCAGACTCCTCTGTCCATGGGATTTTCCAAGCAAGACTACTGGAGTGGATCACCATTTCCAGGGGATCTTTTCAACCCAGGGATTGAACCTGCATCTCTTCTGTCTCCTGCATTGGCAGGTAGGTTCTTTACCACTATTACTACCTGGGAAGCCCATCCGATTTTTAGACATGCATAAGAACCGTGTAAAGAGAAATAGTTCAAAGATGATAGCTATTGTATCTGTGTATTTTTTCAGTATTATGTTATCATCACAGCAACATAGTTGCAACATCACAACAAACAAAACTTGCAAGTATATCTCTTAATGGTAAATAACAATAATTAATTTTAAAGTCTTTGACTGTGTAGATCACAACAAACTGCAGAAAATTCTTAAAAGAGATGGGAATACCAGACTACCTTACCTGCCTCATGAGAAATCTGTTTGTAGGTCAAGAAGCAACAGTTAGAACTGAACATGGAACAACGGACTGGTTCCAAATTGGGAAAGGAGTACATTAGGACTGTATACTGTCACCCTGCTTATTCAACTTATATGCAGAGTACATCATGCGAAATGCTGGGCTGGATGAAACACAAGTTGGAATCAAGATTGATGGGAGAAATAGCAATAATCTCAGATATACAGATGACACCACCCTTATGGCAGAAAGCAAAGAAGAACTGAAGAGCCTCTTGATAAATGTGAAAGAAGAGAGTGAAAAAGCTGGCTTAAAACTCAACATTCAAAAACAAAGATCAATGCATTCGGTCACATTCCTTTATGGCAAATATATGGGGGGGGGGGGAAATGGAGACAGTGATAGACTTTATTTTCTTGGGCTCTAAAATCATGGTGACTACAGCCA